>NC_056751.1:249322871-249362871 GCF_019279795.1 Protopterus annectens
CTATCATTTGTCGTCCTCAAGTGTACAGCATGCTAATAAATTCATAAAAGTATGAATACAGTGAGATAAGACATTGTACACCATTGTTACCCCAGTGTATACAGTGAGGTAAGATACTGTACACAGTCATTAACTCATTGTATACAGTAAAATAAGACATTGTACACAGTCATTACCCATTGTATACAGTAAGGTAAGAAATTGTACACAGTCATTATCCCATTTTATACAGTAAGGTAAGACATTGTACACAGTCATTACCCCACTGTATACAGTGAGGTAAGACACTGAAAACATTTGTTATCCCATTATATAGGGTGAGACATTGTACACAATCGTTACCCATGTATAAAATGAGTTAAGACAATGTACACATTCATTATCCCATTGTATACAGTAAGGTAGGATGTTGTACACAGTCATTAGCCCATTGTATACAGTAAGGTAGGAAGTTGTACACAGTCATTAGCCCATTGTGTACAGTAAGGTAAGATGTTGTAAACAGTCCATTGCCCATTGTACATTAGCCCATTGTATACAGTGAGACAATATACACAGTCATTAGCCCATTGTATACAGTAAGGTAAGATGTTGTACACAGTCATTACCCATTCTATACAGTGAGTTAAGACAACATACATAGTCATTAACCCACTGTATACAGTAAGGTAAGACAATGTACACAGTCATTAGTCCATTGTACACAGTCATTATCCCATTGTATACAGTGAGGTAAAACATTGTACACATTGCCACCTTATTGTATAAACAGAGCACTCCATGCTTGAAGTAAATAAACATACTGCCTACTAGACAGTATGTGATTCACAAATGTAACAGCATCTACAAACTGTCTGGTCCCAGTGGTATAATTTATGGGCCTCCAGGTATGTACCAGTGATGGTTTTCCAGCTGTGAGCACAGTGATCCCCCTTAAATGACAATATGTTGCTCAGCATACAGAGCTAAGCAGTGTATCAGTGTTAAACACAAAAATAAAATTAAAAACAACTCAGATGCATGGTAGGGGTAACAGTAAAGGTGTTTGTATGGAAGTAGCTCACAACACACCTGCTCATTGCCACTTGCTCAAATAAGCAAGAGCTCAAACTCCCACTAGTCTGAACTTCCGTTTCTGCATAGCCCTCCCAACACCCGGTGCTATACACTACATAGCCCTACCAGAACCTAAACCTAAAAATCCCACCTAGATTCCAGCCTGACTTCTCGGTCCCTAACCATAACCCTAAACCTTCATTCCTCACCCTAACCCTAAAGTCTCACATCATGCCCTAAATCTAAAACTCCAACCGCCCTCCCTAAACCTAATTTTCCCAACAGCTCCCTAAACCTAAAACTTTAACCCTCCATCCCTAAACCTAAATTTCCTAATTGCTCCCTAAGCCTAAAAATCCCTTCCCACTCCCTAACCTTAAAGAAACCCCTTCCACTTCCTAATCCTTAAACCTCTCCCTAATCCTAAACCCCTCTTGCTCTCTAATTTTAAACCCCACCCCCATCTCACTCACTGCCCACAACAAATTGTTATAGTGTAGTTTAGTTTATTAGCAGTTTTTTTTTGTTTGTGTTTGTTTTCGTAGCTTTTCTGATGAGATTGGGCTAACATATTAACAGTAAACCACACAGATTTATTTAAAAAAAATTAGGCTAGTACCAATGCTTTAAAACAACATGTATGTTAACAAATCAGACTTTAATTAACTAGCTGCTTTCCAAAATCCACAAAACTGAAATGGGGTGTTTCTGATAAGTCAGTTTGTTCCCTTACAGAGGGTTTTTGATTCATGCTTGTCATGAGACTGAAGCTCAGCAGGTCATCATGAATCAGAAGCATAATGCAGGCGAATAAACTATATTTAGATCATTAACTTTTACCGCATTTGTTTAAAATGTTGGATAATAATTTAAGGCATGAGGAGCAGACTTTCCATAACATATTGAACAACTTCCAGGAATAGTAATAAAGGACATTTTAAGTATGTTTGTTATTTAAAAAATAATTTTTCATCATACACTGTAGATAAAATAAAAATAACTAAGCAAAACCACAGAAATGTTAGCATTCATCATAGCTTTCTACTGGGTTCATACGCGTTTACTAGGCTAATGACCACAAGGCCTTTTTAAGCGTAGTCATGCATCCCAAATCTCTGACAAATTCTGGTACCCTAGATAAGTACAAGCAGGTGCTTGGGAGGTGAAACATTTACAGGCTGCCTGTGTCCATTAGAGATATAGGTGCCAAACCAGGCATGAAGTTCCTGTTCCCCACACAATTGTCCAGGTTGCACTTGAATTAGGTTAAGGAGAAACTCTGCTTCACGTGGATGAGAGCCTGTTTCAGAGGGTAGAGTAGTCTCTGGGATACATACCTGTCTCTCCAGCAGGTCCTATTTATATCACAAGCAAGGTTTAAGTCTTTAGAACATGTAATTCTGGTACTGTTTATTTTGCAGACATGCAGGAGGTCCATCAGAGTGGGGTCTGACAATGCCTTGTACTCAATAGCCTGTAGGAGACAGAATACAGCCATAGGGCCTTGAGGTGGTCCACATAAGACATGGTACTTACTTGGAAGGAAATATTTATTAGGAGATGGATACATTAGGAAATGCACACTTATTATTAATATGTTATTCCAGTCACTCAGATGCTTCTTCCAATGACATTTTTTCTTTCATTTTTTTCCGTTAGAGGTTGTAGTTCTTTCTCATATTATATGTTTTAACAGCAAAATTAAAACTAACTGTGTTGTCTTGTCATTTTTAAAGTATTGTTTAATCCTCCAGAACTTTTCCCTAGAAATAGTTTTTCTTCTGCCAGGGAACCATACTCTAGACATTAGTGCAGTAATGAGTACGTAAATTTTCTGATTTTTGTTGGTTTTATGTTTTTGGCTACCCACTCAAAAATAAACTAAGCTGAGTTGTACTTGACCAGTGGACATTCCTTGTGAAATATTGCTAAATTAGCTGAAGTAAAATAGGAAGGACCTTCCTGGTATTCTGCAGAAGAAGTTTGATATATGTTTGCACATTTTTTGTTGTATTGGGATTTTTTTATTAATTAGTGACTTTTGTTACTATTATAGATACAGGGACTACAGAGCACCTCCCTGGAGTGAAACACCCTATGATTTTACATTGCAGTTTTGGCATGTTTTAGCTGCTCGTCTAGCTTTCATCATAGTTTTTGAGGTAAGTCATATGGAAAGTTTAAGATTTATATAGTCTGTGGTACAATACATAACATTCTGTGGACAGAGAACTCTTATTCCTTAAAGGTTTTATTTACACATATACGAGTGTGTATATGCAAATGTAAATAGGTGTATACTGAACCAAAGAAGTTAATATAAGACTACTTGACATTTAGGGAAGACTAAGGCATATTTAAAAGAATATGTTCTAAAATCCAAATGTGTAAGCATGTACAATTTTAAGTTAAAATAAAATGTAAATAACTGGACTGCACAGACATAGACAGACATAATGATATTTCACTGGACATATTAGATGCTGCCCTTGTTCTGGTTTCTATCACTAAAATTCTGCTATTCACATTTTCAATGAGTGCACATTATTTTTTGGCTTGAGGTGCATTTTTTTCATTATTTGATGCATACTCATAATGCGGTATTGTTGCTAGTAAACAATTTCACGTGGAACTCTGTCTCATACCCACTAGTGAAGTTAAACATAACTAAAAAGAAGGGTAGACAGAGCTTCAAGAACATTTCTGCAACAAGATGCCGTACAACTCACAACAATTAAATAAAGTGCATGCTGAGATTATTTAAAATACAGCAGAACTAGGATTCTGCTGGTGTCTCTGAATGTTAGTATCTAAAAAAATGACATCCTATGCTGAGAAGGCAAATGTGTGGAATAAGTCAATGTGTTGTTTGGGAGTATTTCTTAAGATAGGGTGGCACAGTGGTGCAGCAATTAGAGGGCTGCCTCGCAATACTTGGATTTTTTTCTGGTTTGATTCCTAATTGGGGTGCCTTCATTATAGAACCTACCTGTCCTTTCTGCATCCATACAAGTTTTTTTTTCTTTTTTTTTTTTGGGGGGGGGGTGATTTCCTTCTGCATCACAATGATATAACAATAGAGAAAGTCATACTCCTCTAAAATGCTTGTAAATGTGTGTGTGTGTGTGTGTGTGTGTGTGTGTGTGTGTGTGTGTGTGTGTGTGTGTGTGTGTGTGTGTGTGTGTGTGTGTGTGTGTATGCACATACCTCCTGTAATGGAGTGGTATCCCATCTAGAACTAGTTTACTTTCTCATGTCAGTTGCTTACTGAGATAGAATGTGACTTCCCCACCATCTTGAGTATGATAGGTTGTTGTTGTGTCTTTCAGCTTTTCCTGGTTAGGGGTCGCCACAGCGGAACTCCGGACTGCTAATGATTGGCAGTAGATTTTTACATGCCGAGTTGACGGCCCTGATGCACAACCTTCAACGAAGGTATGCCCATTCATGCATGTCTTCATACAGAAGACGCTCTAGCTGAGAATCGAACAGGACAACGTCTTCCTGTGAGGCGACATCGCTACCGCAGCACCACCACCGGGTATGATAGGTGAGTTTTGTAAAATGGAAAAGGATGAGCAAATACATTTTAAAAGACAATGTTTGTTTGGCTCCTAGGCTTATTAATCTTTACATTTTAGGAACGTAAACAAAACTTTGTGCAGTCTGAATGTTTAAAGCACCAGTGGGAGGTGTTTGTGACAAACAGCTAGAGTTTCTTTTAATAATGCAGGTGGATAAGATTGACGTTCCTTAAGTGATACAAATTTAATTTAAAATGATTGACATTATGAACACATGAAAATCTGAATATTGTGATGGAAGAGGAATATTATCCCACTGACCCTACCTGATTGTTGCCACCAGCTCCTATATATCTGTCTTCACCTCCTGCTTTCCCTTTGTATTCACATCACATCTCAGGTCTCACTGAACCAAGTATGGAATTAAAGGAAACAATGTTTTCTCTCTGTTTATTCCAGATTGCACCACCCCCCTCATGCTCTGTCTAGGGAAGCAAAAAAGCGTCTTGAAAGCACACTTAAATATTTATCTTTGTAGTTGTCTTTCTTGCCCATCCTGTCATGCTGACTCCATTTCACATTATTTCCCATCAATAAATGATGTACCCTACTGTACTTTTGTCACAGTTTTCATGCTCATTTTCATTTGCCCCCAGTCCATATGATCGCTGCATATTGCTCACCAGCTTATTATCCTTCTCTCTCTGTACCCAGAAGGATATTCTAAATGCAGCTGCGTCATTAACTTCTGGTAGTGAAAGAATCATAGCTGTTGCTAAGGTACTACTGTTCTTCACTACAGCAACATCACACTGTATGACATGACTGAATATAAGGTGAGTAATAACTCCCATTTATTTTACCTGCTCAGTCGTGCAAGATTCACTCTTTCTGGATTGTATTTTACTCCAGGATTCACCCCAAAGTGCAGATTTGTTGATTTCTTGCATTAAATCCTAGACATCATTTGATTGCTGCGGTAAGTTAACCAGGTCTCATCAGAGGCTTACTATCACCTGCCCATGGCAACTGAACATTTTAGTGGTGTTCTTACTAAGTGGATATAATCCTACTACCCATTCCTCTTTACACTGTCCTCATATAAGCTAACAATTGTTCTCATATGCTGATCTTGCAACACCCATTAGCTAGTTGTTAGTGATTAGTCTGCTCACCATTAATTATTATTGTTTCTTGCCAGCCAGCTTTCCAGCCAGTATTCCTTTCACGTCTTCCCATCACCCTTCTGTATGGCATTATGGTTCAGCTGATGTATACTGCTTTGAGTGCTTTCTTTTTATTTATTTTTTCAGTTCTGACCAGTTCATAGAATTATGTCAAATTTTGTCTAGCAATAACTTCATTGAAATTATGCTTTTCTTCTTTTACCAATCTACTAATTCTTAGAAACCCAGGTTGTGTCTGAAAAATGTCCTATTATAGTGTGCTCACTTGGTTAATAAATATTAAGTAGACAGAGAGACAGATAGATTCAGAGAGCACGACCACCAAGAATCCTTTTATCTACTAGGTCTTGTTTATGACAATCAGTTTCAGCTGAAGTGTTTTCTGCGTGGAGCCTGCACATCTTGTCTGGGTTTGTGTGGGTTTTCGCCAGCGGCTCCATTTTCTTCCCACATCCAAAAGAAAAGTGAATCGTCATTCCTCCAAATTGCCCATTGTGTCTGTGTGCGTGTGTGTGTGTGTGTGTGTGTGTGTGTGTGTGTGTGTGTGTGTGTGTGTGTGTGTGTGTGTGTGTGTGTGTGTGTGTGTGTGTGTGTGTGTGTGTGTGTGTGTGTGTGTCTGTCTGTCTGTCTGTCTGTCTGTGTGTGTGTGTGTGTGTGTGTGTGTGTGTGTGTGTGTGTGTGCGTGTGTGTGTGTGTGTATGTGCGTGCGCGCATGCACTATATGAGTCCATTAACATGTGTTTCCTGCTATGGGGAGGTACCCTGTTCAGGACTAGTTACCCTGATTCTCACCTAGTGAGTGCAGTACTGTAGCTGGGTCATCTGGTGCCCTGTGCATTTCCCCAAACTGGCACCTCCCACAACTCAAAAAAAAAGTCTTTACAGAGTTGAAGACAAACACATACACATGAAAAGCTCTTCTGTTCTGGGACTGTAGTAAACTGCTTGTACAAATATCTTGCTACAGTTAAAGCACCAAAGACTGACCCTTCAGCAGGATCTGCATTCTGCCATTCTCTTATGAAGCTGCAGCATCCTTGTGGCTTCCCACACCATCAGCACTTGCTGATAGTACCACATTTGCATACAGTGCAGTCTTCCTTTGCCCTACTCTCATTACAGCTTTGAGATGGTGCCAGGGAAGGCTTTGTCTTCCCCATTACTATGAACTGGAATAGGTAGATAACTGTAGAGTGAATGAATGATTGAATGCATGAATGAATGAATGAATGAATGAATGCATTTCTCCAGAGTTGAAAATGAGCTGAATTATCCTAGATTTTCCACTTTTCTTCAGAAGTTCATTATTGTCCTGCAGCTACTAGATCTCCCCAAAAGCCATTAGAGTACAAATGGCTATTCAGCTTTGGCAAAGAACCTCCAACCCTTCTTACATTTCTTAAAAGACACACGCTGTCACTCTGTAAAGAATTAGTGCCTTGTCACGATCTTGAGAACATTTTTCTCCACTGCCCTTTCACTTCTTTGTTAGTATAGCTATCCTCATTCTTATATCCCACTTGTTCCCCTACAGGTATGTTGCCCTTGAATTCTTTTAATTCTTTAGGGGAAAAAATTTTGAGAAATATGCATTTGGTAATATGTATGTGTCTTGATGGTTTACTACCAAAATTTCGAGGTTACTTACCTCAGCTATTCACATCCCCAACCCAGAACAACAAAACAGCATCACTCCGATTGCTTAGAATGTCGATTCTTTCCTCCGAAAGAATCAACATTCCACCACTTACTAGCCAGGAAAAAATCTCCGCTACAAGGAGGAAAATTTCCTACCATTTTGCAGGGTGGCAAGCGCCCCTGCACCCCCTGCTACTTACATATTCTAACTGCAGTGAGGAAAAGGGTAATTTTCCCAATCCCCACTGTAGTGCAATGCACTTCAAAACACAGACGCTCCAAACTGCAAACACAGTCTCCGTATCGACATTTCAAAGTTGACATGTATTGTGTTCACAGTTTTGCCTCTCTGCCACTCCATGTTCGTCCTGCTCACTGTCAGGGTAAGCCACCTCCACATTTTGATTGTAAACCCATCTTGACATTCTCATGTTTTCTTATAGCTACCAGTGAAGGCAAAAGCTTCTTATTTCCCTAAGTACCCTTATTTTCCAAACGTTTACATGACAGGTACTGCCTATCACGTCTTAACTGATTGGCCATAAAAACCCTTCATACTCCGTACATAATACTGACTGTATACATTTACAAGGGCTGCATTTTCAAGCTGGCACTTTATACCTAAAAGTGTCCAACAGATTGACAGCAGTAAATGATGTAAAACATCAGTACACACTCATCTAGTCAATGGAAATAAACATAACTGTTGAAGATAAACTGATAGAGCACACATATAATGATGATCCTTTAATCTTCCTCTGCTTAAACTAAACTCTTTTGTATTTGGACCTCAGGCCATAATTATTCTTAGCTGCCAAGTGTCTTGTTATTTGATGTCATATTTTACTCATCTCTTGGGCATATTTAATTCTTACTCTGGTGCTTAAGTTGCTATTACTTTTAATAGTTCGATTTCTCCTATGATTCCATAGACTTTATTTGTATGGTTTACTTCCCCATAATATAGTTATAATTTCAATCTGCTTCATTGACTAATGCAATACCTATTTTGTAAATGTATAAATGTCTATGATGCATTACATTATATATCTGTTTTTCTTTTTTTTTTTTTTTTTTACTAATGCGCTATGTTTTGTATTTCTGTACTGTATTTGCCTGTTTGGCTCGGGACATGGCTGGAAAGGGTCCCTTGAGCAACCCATTTACCTGATTAATAAATGTAAAATAAATAAAATGTTCCTTCCAGTAGTTTATTGTCAATTCAAACAAATGCTATATTATTAGATGCAGTGGTCTACAAGAGTGTTGATCTTTCTCTCCTTTACGTAGATCTGCACTGTAAGCCCACCCGAGCAAATAATTGCCTTCACACCCTGAGAATGTGCCCAAAGTACACCAAAATCAATGCCTAAAATGCCAAGGGCAATGAATGGTTAGAATTACTTCTGAAATGAGCTCCTTTGAAATAAACATGAACAAGTTGAAGAGCTACTTCATACAGAATGATTACGCATAATCATTTGTGGGCATAATCTGGAACTCTTTAAATCCCTCAAGCCTGGAGATGTGCTAGACTCCCAAAACCTTCCCACTCAAAAGGTTATACCCTGATGAAGCTATCTTAGTTAGGTTGAGAGATTTTGAGCTGCAGGGTGCTTACAAGAGAAGTTGAGGAATTATATTGACTCACAGCCTTGACTCCACTAGTATCAATGTCATCCTGAAGAAAAACTGGAAAGTCTTCCTAGGCAACAAAACTCTCCATGGAATTCTGACTGGTTACTCCTTGTTTCTACACATGAGGGCTAGGATCATTACTGTAGATGCATCATGGTACATGGTAAGATAATAGCTCCTCCACCCCTGGTTACAAAATATCCAGACAAATATTTCTGTGGAACATGTGCCAGTGCCTCCACACACATACACA
The DNA here is from genome assembly GCF_019279795.1 of Protopterus annectens. Classification (NCBI taxonomy): domain Eukaryota; kingdom Metazoa; phylum Chordata; order Ceratodontiformes; family Protopteridae; genus Protopterus; species Protopterus annectens. The sequence goes on from NC_056751.1 coordinate 249,332,168, forward strand.
CATACACACAGGTCAGCGGCAGAGAAATATACCTGCTCCAATTGGTCTAAAACTTATAAGGCAATAACCAAAAGCAGTTGCCAGTCCACTGGAATTGTTTATGTGGCACAATGTTTCACCCATATTCACCTTTGTGCAGGCAAATCCATCATGGCCAGTGTGATATATGAACATCATTATGCTATTAGAAAACAAATGACTAACAAAGCTCTGTATGCTTCAGAAAGTCCCTTCCAATCTACTAGGAGGTGATTATAACTCCATTTTATGACCCCACTGATTGTTTCATTATCATCTGCTGTGACTAAATCTAGACTTAGATTTGGTAGTTGGTCTAGGTCCTGATTGGTCGCTACTCTTAACACAAAGCCCTTCCGTGGTCAGTTTGAAGGCAGCTCAATGGTTCCTCTGCTGCCTTACCTATGTATTAGCTTTCTCATCCAGCAGTGATGTCATGCCAGAACTTCTTTATATATATTATGGGCATCTGTGAAGGCACAGCCTCAGTGTGTATTTAAAGACAAAGACCCAGATTCATAGAGTCATAGACTGTTACTAAGCTAATGACTCAGGGGGCCTTTCAAACCTAGCCAAGTCTTCCTGAAAGAATAACGATGTCCTGTATCCAAACAGGACATTGAGGACCAGACATTTATAAGCCACCTCTGCCCATAATGCAAATGGATGCCAGGCCTGGTATAAATTTCCTGTTCCTCATTCGCTTGTCCAGATTATGCGTAAACTGGGTAATAGACAAACTCAGCTTCACATGCATGGCAAGCCTGTTCCATAGGAGGAGCAGTCTCTGGGACACATACCTGTCTCTCCAGCATGTTCTGTTTAAGTCACAGACAAAATTCAGGTCCCTAGACCTTGTATTTCTGGTACTCTTTGACTTACAAATATGTAGGAGATTCATAGGTGTTGGGTTTGTGGATGCCTTGTAAGCCAGATGCAGATCACTCCTCAGCAATCTATAGGAGACTGTACAGTGAGAAAGGGCTTTAAGGTACTCTGCATAAGGCAGGTTGGCTATGCCTTGTATTCTTTTTGTAAGGGACTTTTGAGGTTGCTGTAGTTGCAGCAAATGCCTGGTCAGGTACATATCAAAGGGAGCATTGTACTTTATGACTGGTCTGATAAGGGCAGAATACAGTGGGATAATGACCTCTTTGAATCTAGATGTCATGTTCTTACTTATAAGTTGCAAAACATAAAAGAATTTACTTACCACTGTGGCTATGTGGTGGTCAAAGCTAAAGCTACTGTCTACGTGCATGCCCAGATCCCTGACCACTGGCTAGATTCTTAGAATTGTATTATCAATATGGTAGTTAGCCAGGATAGTTGACTTCTCAAAGGGTACAATTATGCATATCTTAGCATTGAGTTTAAGACCATGGCTTTGACACCATTTGTTAGTCAGAAATAGACCTGCTTGAAGAATTTTATTGTCTGTCTGCAGGGGAGTCGATGATAACCCCCAGCTTGCAATCATCTGCAAACTTAGTCAGCCATAAACCTTCAAAATTTGCTTCCATTTCCGAGAAATAGATGCCAAAAAGGAGCAGGCCCAGTACTGAGCCTGGGGGGGTTCCACCAGTGACTAGCCTCTTGGGGAAAGTGGCCTCGCTGTTTTGACCTCCTGAGTCCTATCAGTGAACCAGTTGGCTATCCAGCAGGTGATAAAATGGTTTATACCTAAATTAGTCAGCTTGTCTATAATGTCTGTTTGGGGTATTTGTATAAAAATCCTTAGCCAGGCTGATGTAAGCTGTGTGCAGTTTTACCTTCATCCAGTGCTTTGGTGACCCTGTCAAAAAACACACCAGATTTATTAGGCATGGTCTTCTTTAACAAAGCTGAACTGTGATGGGTCCAGCATTTGCAGGTTACCTATGTCCTCATTTATTATGTCTATGATGATTCTTTCCATGGCATTATATATGGGACTGGTAAGACTTATGGGCCTGTAGTTACCCAGATCAGTGGTTGGACATCCTTTATGCAAGAGAATGACTGTAGCCATCTTTAATTACTTAGGCACAAAACCTGACTGAAGGCTCCAGTTGAAAAGTGATTCAAGTGGACCAGAGAGGTAATTTTTCTTGCCACAGTATTAAGTTACCAACCTGTGATGTTAATGGGGCCCATCAATGCAGTGTTTTGGCCTTGGAAAGTGCATTTATGACTTGTTCCCTAGCAATGGTTGGCAGATTATGTTATGTGGTATTTCCTTTGTATTATCAGGGGGAAGTGGAGGGAGAAATTTGAGCTGAACCTGTCAGCCAAAACATTAGCAATGGTCTCCAGTTTAGTGTGGGCAATGTCGTTTACAATAAGTTCTGCATCTTCTTGTGTATTTCCCCTGAGGTTAGGGATATAGCTGTAGAAACCTTTGTAGTTGTCTTTTGCCTGAGAAGCTATTTTTTTCTTCAAATTTAGCCTTTGAGGTATTAATTAACCCTCTTAGCTGTCTGTGTAGATTAGTCAGGGGGCTTTTAATATGTGTGGCTTTGTTCTTCCTACACTTGGCCAAGATTTTTTTCTTTCGTTGTATAACTGATTGATATTGTGACTCCACCAGGGTGGCTTTTCTTTTGAGTTTATCTTATTCTTAATATGAGTGGGCACAGCTCACTCTATACAGATATCAACATGGATGTACAGAGATTTTGTAAATAGCTCAGTGTATTCTATGATGTTTTCTGGGTTTGAGGTGCTTGGAATTTAGCCAAGATCCTAGTCTATATATAGTCATTCCATATGGCCACTTTAATAAACAACTTCAGATGTATGGCCATTCACATGAGGATGATACTTCTTTCATCCTTTAAGATGCACAGTTTTAGTGCATTTTCTGACTGGACAATAGTTGTCTTGATTTCTAACAATTAGTGCCTTGGCCCACTTCATATATATATATATATATATATATATATATATATATATATATATATATATATATATATATGTATATAAGTATCTTGGACTCCCTTTTGTGGGTAGACCACTACAGTATGCCCCCACCAGGAAAACTGTTTCTTAATTCTAGCTGTTAAAAGTCCTCGGTTTAATTTTCTGGATTACTCTCAGCTGTACTTGTTTGGAGCCTATTTTATTTAGTTATTATTTTATTTTATTTTTTTAAACACAAGGGTTCATTTCATTGGTGTAAGATTTTCCCAATTTTCTGGTACCCACCTTTTGACTTACAAGTCCAAGGGAAACCCCCTGTTTCTAGTTTAGCAACAAATTAACAACTCCAATACCATCCACCCCCAGGCCATCCCCAAATAACATGTTTTTAATACTTTACATTTTTATTTTTATTTTCATTGGCCAGTTTCAATATGATGAAGAAATTTACTTTATGGTGACCTCATTTGTTCAGTATTTAAGGTGTATTGTCTAGATCAAATATGATTGGCAGCTTTTGTGATAGTAATTTAAGTTCAAAGTATTGTTTAAAACTGTAAAAAGGGTCTAAGAAATTTTAGGTAACAGGAAAAAAGCAGTAATGCATTGAAGATAGTCAACTATTACAAAAATCAAAACAATTGTCGTGCATTATAAACATCAAAAATAAAAAGTGCATTTGCTCAGAATTTATTGTGCTTGGTTTCTGTACAACTTCTCATTTGTAAGTTTATTTGGATGTCAGTGAACTGCCATCTTTGTTGAATTTGTCATGCTTCGGCCTGAGAAAACCTAAGATAAAGCATCAATACAATTTTGTTCACTTCAATGAAATACTAAGATGTCATTGTGCATTCTCAGATTTTCTCTCCTCATTCTACCATCTTAGCACTCTCAGCACAATGAGATTGTCTGTTTAGTGTCGGAGCAAAAGCAATCATGATACAGTTTTTAAAGCAAACTCTACTTCATTCATTAAGTTGCGTATTTGTAGTAACTCTGGTAAGTATACCTGAATAACCAGTATTCTAAACTAATATCTCCAGCTGCAGTCCAGATTTTACATTTCAAGCATGATTTTGCTTACTATGATTTAATCCAAAGATTCTGAGGCTCTATGCTAATGTATATTCTTTGTAAAAAATAAGTGCATTCAGAGTTTGTGTTTTCAGAAGGAAGTCAAAGCCTAAAGCCCCATTCATCCATTTGTAATGCTTGGGTTCCTGTTTTGTTATCGACAGCACTTTCAAATCAAGTGCTGTATAGTCAAAAGAAAAGCACCAAAACATGTTTCACCTACAGTGCAGTTTTCTTTTTTCTCTGCTGTTGTGCGATGTCAGAGTCAGTATAGTTAACTTCTGGGGATGGGAGTGAGGTAGGTGTCCCCCACATGGGGGAAGCAGTCGATGGAAGTGCTTGAGATTGATCAACATGTACCCCTTGTTGTTTAACTTAAAAAGTGACTATCCATTTACTATCAAATGTTTCCACCTTGGTCTAAACAATCTTTTTAGAGATTCTAGCTTAGTCTTAATCTCATGTTGATACTTTTATTAGTTAGGAGACATAATTAATACGTGCACATCTTATAACTCTGCTGACCTTTATAATGATGTATTATCTACTGTGTCTTTTATAATGATGTATTCATTTCTAATTGTATTATTATGTCTGTAGTTTTTGACCTTATATATTATCTGAGCAATGTCTAACTGAATTCTTCAACTAATTATTGTTGTAGACATCATAAAATATGTTCTAGATATTACCTGTCTTTGACTGTTTGTTTTGTTCACTTTCTGGAGTTTTTCTCCCTGGGCCTCTATTGAAAAAGGACCTTTGTCCAGTAAACTTTCCCAGTTAAGAAATGTAAAATAAAATAAAATAAACAAATAAAAATACTTAGCACCAGCTAATGCCATCTTTGATCTATTTATGTTTCAGCATCTGGTATTTGGAATTAAGTCTTTCATTGCCTATTTAATTCCTGACATGCCTAAGGATTTATGTGACAGAATGAGGAGAGAGAAATACTTGGTCCAGGAAATGATGTATGAAGCTGAACTGGAGCACCTACAAAGAGAGCGAAAAAAGACTGGAAGACAATATCATCATGAGTGGCCTTAAAAGTTTGTTGTGTAGATAGCAGACTAATGGAACTCCGTTGTTACAGCTAAAGGACCAAATTAGCTTCTGTCACTACCCAGAGTTATTAGTGTGCCACAACTCCTATTCCAAAGTATAAGGCAAGTTTTTGGCCATGAAATAAGGAAACATCTCGGTGTACGTTGGTAATGTGCTTGGTGTGCATCTCAGCAGTTATGCATTTCTAGTATAAGGAAATCAACTGGCCCATCTTAATACCTCCAGGTAACAGAGCTGAATAAGCTTCAGTTCTTCAGTGAGTTCCCACAACTGACTTTTGTTGATGTGTAATATGTTTAGTCCAAAGCACAATAGCATTACAGAATTGCAGTTATTGTGACACGCAGCACAGTTTAAAATGATTTACCTTTTCCATTTAAAAATGTATTCAAGAGCTAAAACTGTGAAAGCTTAGTTAACACAGCATTGGCCAAGCTCAAATCAGTTTGCATATGACCAACCCTCTAACTGATTTATACTAAATAGCAAAATGCAATGAACAAGAAATATGATTATAGTATACTTACAGTTTTGCAATACAATATCAATAAAATAGATGACACAAGTAAAATAAACAAAACATTCTACAGAAAAGTGCTTACAGTTGCAAGCTAACAGCATTACATTCAGAAACAGAGAGAGAAAGAACTGCTCAATATTCTGGCAAAAAAGACCATCTTAATTCAAGAAATGAAAGTCTTATTGGCTATGCAACAGAGTTGATCTTTAAAGAATGGCTATGCAATGGAGCTAATCTTGAAAGAAATCATTAGGTCTCTATAACTGATTTCTTGTACCAGGGAGTTTGTAAAACTGAATTACATAATATGCATTTAGAAGGCCATGGTGGCTTAGTGTTTAAAGTTTCTGTCTTACAGTATCAGAGTCCATGATTTAGTCTTCTGTTTTGTGGAGTTTGCATATTCTTTCCATGACTGCATGAGTTTCAGTGTGTACTCCTATTTCTTTTTACTTCCCAAAAATATGAATTTTAATTACATACATACAATGTGTATTGCATTTACCTTTGCCCTTAGTGACGCATATCATGATAGGAAATGGACAGTTGAATATAAGATCACTTACTTTGTGAGTGTTACAGTCTGGATTTCAATGGCATGAAATAATCAATAATCACTTCATTTCAATTTCCTTTTACATCTTCTGTTGAGGATTGCCATGACAGCAGACCAAAAAAGGCAGACTAGGCTTCCCCTTCCCTAGCAACCATTTCCAGATTCTCCTAGGGTGTCCATAGGTGTTCCAGGGGCAACTGCAAGATATAGTTATTCCAACATGCTCTGCCATATTCGTCAAATAAAGACATCATAAAACTCTCAGAAATGTATAAGCAGTTGATAAGTATTTTAAAATAATATGAACATGCATAATCAAACTACTTTGTAATATGCATTTATTAAATGCTCATATTGCTTTATACATTTTATAAAAAGTTATAACTCTGGAGAATATCAGTGCCATTTATTTCCTTCTGTTAAACATTGACTGACACTAACTCATGCATCTTTTCAGATACAAAATCAGAAGCATATACTGAAGGAAATATTCAGAGCAGTAGCAATATAAGGAATATACATCAATATTACAGTATGTGCACAAGTTCACAAAATGGTTTATACATTGCTTGCAATATTTTACTGAATAATATTTTGCTGTCTTTTGCTGCATTTTGATCATTACTTGGAAATCACAAAATAATAAAAACTGCTCTTAAGGTGTAGGAATTCCTTAATAAAATATCAAACAGTATACACATAAAGATAAAAAGGAATACCAAGGCACGGTCTAGTCTTCACAAACAGCAGGCAGTCAAAAAAGTTAAAACAGAGCTTTAATAAATCCAAAGGTTAGTGCTTTCACAATCTATCTCATTGCTTCTTCAGACCATAACAGAAATGAAACAGTCAGCATTTTTAAACATCAAGCATCCAGTTTGAACACATAAAGCCAACAATTAATCAATTAACTAATCAACGTAGCCCTCTTAACTTCAAGAATGGTTTAAGTGAAACCCTGTCATTTAACCCACTTCCTCTGTCTCCTTATAATCCATCTGACTTCAACAGATTCTGTGTGTTTTAATATCACCCCTCCATTCACTCTCTGGTAGTACTTCTACTGCCAAAAATTTAAATTTATGGCTACTGTCTCTTTAACTAACATATTTCGCCAGTGCATTATTTGTATAAGAGATGCATATATGGTATAAATGCTGTCTAAGCCATGCTCTGAGTTCCCTATCTGTTTTACCTAGGTAAAATGCTCGGCATTCCTGGCATACTGTGAGATAAACCACATGCTTGGTGCTACAATCAGCTAAAGCTTGGAACTTATATAAATATCCTGTATCCAGATGTAAGAACTCAGTGGATGGACTTATGAAGGAGCAGTAATACAGTGAGTACATGGTTTCATGCCTGGCCAATAATTTGCTTTATTTGTATCATTACAAATCTTCCTAGGATAACATAACATTCTCTTTATATTCTTTTTATTCTTGAATATGAACTTTGGAGTATTACCCACCAAACACCTAACTGTGGATTCAACCTCTAACACGTCCCAATACCTCTTAACAATTTCTGTTATTCACTTGCAGTTACTGCTAAAGTGAAGTAACATCCTCAGGGCATTGTTTTTGGTTTGTTCAGTAGGCACTAATATATTATCTCTTCTAGGGAAGTATGGTTTTGCTGGACCCCCTCTCATGTTCCTGACTATATTTAGCTCTGATGACACATCATTATCTTTGTAACCCTATCTCTAAACATATTACCTAATTTCAAAACTTCTCGGTCAAAGTCTTTGTCATCTGCATGGAGTTGGGATACCCTCATGCCCTGGCCTGTTACCACATTCCGAAAAACATGGCCTCGTGCATGCTCTATGTATGTATGTATTCCTAGAACATGATTTCCTATAAACACCTGTATTGACATTACCATTCTTGTCTCTAGTGATGTTTATGTCAAGAAAGTTTATCATGTTATAAGATTTACAAATAGTGAACTTCAAAAAAGGAAGACAATTTTTCACACATAAAAAGAACTCATGTAGCTCATCTTCACTCCCATTCTATATTAAAAATAAATCATCGACAAAGCGTCGATAAAATAATAAATTCAACTTAAACCTATCATACTTAATAATAGCCTCATCCTCCCACCAAGCCATAACAATAATGTTGACATAGCTATTGACACTAGATGTGCCCATAGCCACGCCGTCATTTTGCAAGTAATAACAACCATCAAATAAAAACATTATTCTCTAAAACAATCTCCATAAATAAAAATAATAAATCAATAAACATCTTGTTATATTTACTAAAACATAGTAAATAGTTCTTCAACACTTCCAGTCCATAATGGTTAGGAATTTTAGTAAATAATGACTGTATATCTAAAGTAACAAACATATATGCTTGATGTATAGGCTAGGTATCAAAAAATACATAAAGACCTTGTAGAAACTGCTTAGAGTCGCTCAATATATAAACATTCTTGTCTGCCAATGGCCTCAAGTGCTTCTCAGTATAAATAGAAAAGGTCTCTGTAATCAATTCCTCCCGGCCACTATGGATCTAAAGGGAGGATTAGAAGGTGCCTTGTGTATTTTGGGAAGACCTTGAATGATAAGAATAAGTGGGTTTGGTACATGTAAAAAGTTAAACAAATCAACATTAATATAGTGATGCAGTAAACAGTCTTTCGAGGTGGCCAAAATTCACTTCTCCATTGCTAAGATATCACAACGTATTCTAATATAAACATCAGGGTCATTTAACATCTCTTTCATAGCTGAAAAATAGAACAGCTGATCCATGACCACTGTCAAACCCCCTTTATCGGCAGGTATAATCACTATTGCTTGGTCATTAACGAGAGTATTAAGTGCTTGCCTTTCACTCATTGACATATTACTATGACTGTTCCTTTCAAAACAGACATAAATCTCTCACATAGTTGTCCAAAAGTTTCTAGTAATGGATGCACAGAGGGCATAAACAGATTAGTCTTCTTAAGTTTGGGCCTTCTTTTACATTCCCACTGTCATGAAAACACAGCTTCAAGGATATATTTCTTAGAAACATCCTCAGATCAACAATACTGTCTGTTAAAGTAGCTTTTTGTGCTGGTATAAAACTTAGACCCTTCTCTAGCACCCTTATTTCGTCAGCATTAAGAATTCTAGAGGAGATATTCCATATCAAAGATTCATTATTGGTGGCCACATATTTTTCAATGACCTGTTGCTGTCTACATCTATTGGCATCTTCCATTTCATTCTTGTCCGTCTCCTGCTCTGCAAATAGTTGTGCCCTCTCATCATTTGCTGATTTATTCATAGTGGAAATGGGAGAAAAACCTGTTTACTGCTTCCACTCTCATTTAGCAACTTCATTGCTGGATGCAAGGCTTTGCATCTGTCATCCCCAAGGGAAGGTAAAGAATTCTCTGGCATAACTCCACCCATTCCAGTGTCAGCCTGGGTGAAATAGACACTTCTGGCTTGTCAATCCTGCTATGTTCATTCGTAATAGGTGGGTTCACCTGTAAAGCTGCAGCAGCTTGATTTGAATCGCTCCTCATGGAACCTGCACTTACGTTCACTTCTTCATCAGTTCTATTTATGTTATAAGGTTTTGTGTGCAATTTAGGCCACATAAAAACATGGCCTTCCTTGAAATCCTTCAAATCTCTAAGTAATTGGCTTTATGTGTTCTGATTAGTTGCTTAATGTTTAAAAATGCTGACTGTTTCATTTCTGTTATGGTCTGAAGAAGCAATGAGACACATTGTGAAAGCACTAACCTTTGAACTTATTAAAGCTCTGTTTTAACTTCTTGGACTGCCTGCTGTTTGTGAAGACTAGACCATGCCTTGGTATTCCTTTTTATCTTTATGTGTATACTGTTGGACATTACTTGGAAATATTTACACAGTTGGAAGGAGATATGCACATTTATTATATGATTTAAAATCTACATTACGTTTTCATTTCTATTGAAACTTAAAGCTTAATTTGGGATGTTTTCAGCTTCATATTGCTAGTGGTCATTTCACTGACTACCCTTGTTGATGGTTTCAAACATGTTAACTTTACATTGTATAAAGGTTCCCTGGTGCTCATTTCTGAATTTACTCTTTCATTTAGTTGAAGCTTTGAAGCCTTTTTATTCATACAGCTGCATTAATTGAACATAGTTAGAATATAGTTCAGCAATATAAAAACAGAGTTGTAAGAAAAGACAGCAGTATAAAGATAAACAGTATTTAAATGAACAGATTGTCTAACCACTACAGCACCACTGTGAGAACATGCTTTCATAGAAATGTTTTAGTCATTCTTTCTTTTGTTCATTCATTCATTCTGCATTACATCATTTACCCTATTTCAGGACTATGAGAGAGCTGAAGCCTATCCTGGAACTCATTATGTATAAGACAGAGATACTAGTCCCTCATAGGATGCCAGTCTTTCACAGGACAAGTACACACTTTGAGTCACGCATGATATGCACACGTAAGGGCAATTTGAGGAATATGCAGTTCATTATACTATCTTAGTTATATCTGATTCAGTGTCTTAACTCCAGAAATACTTGGCTTATCTGCTTTGTTTCTAATTGTGGCATCTTGTCATATACAGGCCTCACTTGCTGTAAAACAACAGTGTCTAAAGTATATAAATTACTTTCTTAAATTAATATGGATCAGACAAGTGTAAATTGTAGTAAAATATATTAAAGAAAAATGCATAGCAAATAATTGTCACAAAGTATTTGACAAAAAGATAATATAACAAATAATGTATTGCATTGATTAATTCACTCATAAGATAATAATCTGGGACTGGCAGAACCCATTCTTCTTCCATGTGAAACTCCAGTTAGAATGATAAGTGCTAGAAGACATTCTTCTGGGATGCCCAACCCACATGGCTTGTTATCAAAGAATAACAGTACTGCTTCAACAAAATTAAATACTACAATAATACAGTATTGGATATGAAAGCGTTTTAATAATGATGAAAGCAGATATAAAATACCAAAGACTAGCTCTTTATAAAAATATATATTTCTATGTATCTATTGGTTCAAGTATGTTGATGAAATGATCCATTATAAAAATTTCCAGCTATATCTACTCATAGGCATAGTAACAATTGGGCAGCCGCGGTGGTGCAGCGGTTAGCATTGCCACCTCACAGCAAGAAGTTCTTCGGTTCGATCCTCAGCTAGGGTGCCTTCTGTGCAGAGTCTGCATTGTCTCCCTGTGGTTGCATGGGTTTCCTCCAGGTGCTCTGGTTTCCTCCCACATCCCAAAGACATGCTGTAGGTGGACTGGACACTCTAAATTGGCCCTAGGTGTGAGTGCGTGCGTGTGCCTTCTGTGGAAGGTTGGGCGCCGGGCTGGCAACTCGACACTGTAAAATTCCACTACCAGTTATGAGCGGACAGGTGATCTGCTGTGGCAACCCCTAATGAGGAAAAGCCGAAAGAAGAAGAAGAAGGCATAGTAAATATTAGTGGAAAATTATAAACAAAATGTGCAGCTCAGTGGGTGAATACAACACAGATGAAAATTGTGGATACCAGGACACATTTGGTTAAACTTTAGAATATGCCTACTTTATTTGTATGACAACAAGTAAATATAATGATTAAGCAAATTTGTCTGGTGTGCATTTTCTGAACAAGTTTTTTTTTTTTCCCTAGCTAGAATTTCCTCAAATAAAACAATGAAATGAAATTCAGGTAAACTGCTGCATCCTGTGATTCATGCTGTACCCCCTCCACCTAGATACAGCAATGTTAAAACTGTTTTGCAAACACCTCCCAAACCTATCAAATTAGAATTCAAAGACTATGTACTGCTAATGGTTAGAGAGAGAGAGGGGTGCATTATGGAGCTGAAGTATTCCAAATCAGTGAGATCTGAAAGAACATAAGCAAAAGACCATTGCTATATTTTAGTTCAAAATCCGCATAAGCAGCTCTACTATCCATAAGTTTCAGTAACATAACAGTTAAGTCAAAATAAATGTAGTGGTTTGTAAGTCAAAGCCCACAAAAATGAACATGTGCATGTTAGTCTTCATTTACAAGGTAGTAAAATTGGATAAAGGTAAAAGATAAAAGGTAGACAGACTTGTCTGTATCCATCAACAGTAAGTTTCTTGCACCTTGTGGGTATATGAGTGAGACACTCATTTCTACAGAATTTGTTCCTGTGTTAAGTAATGTAATAGTTTTGTAGTAATAAAATCCCTTTTTTGATAATTGTATATAAGTTCAGCATTGTAATTAATGAATGCTTCATTTCTTTTCAATTTTCCTTTCATTTTATAGATTAAAACAGTTGTAAGTCACATAGCGCACTTGATAGAAGGCTTGTGATAGCATTATGTTATCAAGCACAGCACCTTATATGCACATTGTTCTTAATAGTATCTTTTTCATTAGAAAAAGTAGCAAAAATACTTTCTATAAAATAAAAATGATGAGTTGTTTTAATACTTCTTGTAGACGACCACAACAATATAAATATATTAAGGAAACTGGATAAAATTCCATGTGACAAGGGCAAGTATAAAATCTAAAAGTTCAAATTATTAGGCAGTACACCTAGCATTTCCAGGTTAACAAACATTGTTATTTTAAACTGGTTATTACATGGTTTCTTACCTCAGAGCAGTATTTTATACCAAGACTCATTTAATGAACTGAGATTTTAGAAACAGGGCAAAATGGGCTACAGATAGCACAGTGGTTTCCAGATGAGAATGTTTACAAATAAACCTTTGCCAAAGAAACCCTGCTTGGAACAGATTATTAACAGAAATTTGTTTAATTGAAAACTCTTATCTGTTCCAATTCAGAAATTAATTTAGATTTCCCTTATATTACTAAATATGTAACAGCAAAATACAGATGGGAAAATAATAGTTTTATTAGCTTTTTGTTCATTGAAAGTCTGCTTTTTTCTAATGTGCTGTACGTTGCCTTCAAATGACATTACATTTTGCAGAATAGTGTAATATTCAAATTTTGATGATGTTTTAGAGTGATATTTTCATGAATGCACTTGTATAATAACTATGCATATATTCTATCTGCTGTAAAAAGTAGCCATTTTCTTCAAATAAAAATGTTACTGTATATCAGTAAATTATTTGTATACTTACAGTATATAGTGAAATAGATGCATGTATATGCGATACATTTGCAAGATTACAATAATATATGAACAGAAAAGTATTATGACTCATGTATATAAGCAAGTCAGGACTGATTATGTTTACATAACTGTATGTTGACTGTGCAAAAATATAAAACAAGTTACCCAAAGCTGCAGTAGAATTTCATATCCAATGAAACATGCTATTTAATCATAGTTATTTAGTATCATTATATAGCTATATAGGGTTACTGTACTTCTCTCATTGCCTGCCATTAAAGCAAGTAAAATATGTGGTGAACTGTAATATGTGAGTATTACATCTGTACTAAATTGTTTTCTAAAATAATTAAAATACTAAATAACAAAGAGGGTACGTTCAAGAAATAATGTGTCAGCCCATGTCTTCTTCTTTCTAGAATATTTAGAAGTATGTATAAATGTAAAATTTAAATTTCATTCGGTTTTGATAAATGTAAATGCAAGAGTATAAGGAAGTTACCCAAAAAGTACAAAATGGTAAATGACTAACATTATATCACATAATGGTACCTGTCATTCTTTTCAGTGTCTTATGCACATAACATTATCTTCTGATTTTTATTTCCCATTGTAATTATTCCTTGTGGTTATACTTACATGAAACCTAATATCAAAATTAGTACAGGGGGTGGGAGGACCAGTGAAGTGCTGTACTGTATATTTCATTGGTACTTTTTCTAGTCAACTACACATGATGAATAATGTTTCTGTCTACTGCTTGGTGGGTAGACGGTTACACATCACATGTTTTTTGGCCATTTCCACCTCTAACATTATATTCTTTATAACTCACACTGATGTATGGGCAGCTAAACTAGGTAGCAGAGCTAAAATGTTGTTTTATTTATGATGCAAAAAGCACTTTAGCCTTCCACAGGAGCCCTAAAATGTTGCATTGTATCTTTGTGGCCATATCCTAAGATTTTTGATAAAACCAATCTATAAACTTGCAGAAGAAACAAATGTTCTTATCTTTACAGCTGTAGGGACTACTAAATAAGTATAAACAACAACCATGCCCAGTATAAACTCGTCTTTACAGGGGCTGTATTCACAATAAACACAGTAAATGCTATTTCTTAATGTTTTATAAACAAATTGCAGTTAGTAAGAAGCTATTCAAGCTATGCGTATATGCAGTTTTGCTCATTCATTTGTGAATTTTCCTATGGCTAAGCAGCTCTGTCAGTTTTGATTTGCTTTTGAAAAATATATATTGAAATATGAACATCTTTACCAAATTCAGAAGTAAATATATGTCATATCTTTCTAACTCCTCTAGACAGAGGATAGCAGTAAATGGCAGCCATGTTGTCCTTTTGCTTTGTGTCCTCAAGTGCAGTGAACTTCAGAATTTAATATAATAATAATAAAGGCAATGAACACAAGCAAAGGTTTTCTGTACAGGAAATATGGCATGCTTTGTCCTAATGCCAAAAGTACTTTCAGGCTTCAACAAGTTTCAGTCATGCTAGATTGCAGTTCTTTCCATCATGATCTAGCTAAACAGAAACTATAAGCAGGTATGTTCACTGCTAGTTAGTTATTTATCATTTGTTAACTGGGTAAATGGACTAGTCCAAGACTCTTTACTACTACAATCTTCCATTGATTATTACTCAGAATTTCAATCGGTATGTTAGTTAATATTTTCTGTTAAGGAATGCCATTTGTGCAATATGACATCTTACAAGTCATGTCCGCTAGATACCAGAGAGGCACATAAATCACATTCCAGTTGCAGTTTTGAATAACTCAGATGGTTCTTTGTGTTGATCACTGAACCACTAATACCCAAATATAAAATATTAATCACCAGTCAGTAGAAAAAATAGAAACAATTAATGTTCTTTCACTCATTAAGAAATCTGCAATGTGATCAGCCAATATAAGTAATGTCCTTAGAAAGATGATGGCATAAATATTTCAGAAGCCTATATATAATGTCAGATGTAGGGGCATGATGTCACATGCCACCCTTAGTCCTTATTTTCACAAACTGTGTAAGTTCACCTCCAAGAATTTGTCCAATTCTACCATAACCTTTTTAATGTTAATAAAGCTTTATCATCATAGTCTCCCGATAAGCAATGTTATAAAAAGAAATATGAAAGTTATTTATTTTTCCAGACTTGCTAGTTTTTTTTTACTCAAACTTTTTTCTTTCCCTGTCAATTTCAAGAGTTTGTTTCCCCTATAGTCCATGGTATATTTAGGCTCATTATTTATGTACAAGTCATGTCAGGCTCATAAATGTATGCCATCACCACTTTATGTACAAGTCATGTCAGGCTCATAAATGTATGCCATCACCACTACTGCTGCACAGGAAACAGGTTTTTTGTTCATGTGCAAAGTAAAAGAAAAGATTGACTGCCATACTGATGGGGACTTTATATTTAAAAAATCATAAGTATTGTATCTCCTTATTCCAATTTACTCAGAATAAATACAAAAATGCAAAGTTTATTCATTAATGTTAATATTCAAATGCTGATTTCAAAACACCCTAAATAGAAAGCTTAATACCTATGATGTGAGTTATATATGTCTTATTTTTATTTCATTTACTTAGATGTTCTTTCTAAGAATTTTCTAAGAAAGGGATTTTATCTTTCTTTATCACCTGTACTGTAAATGGCAACGTCATTTTCATGTTATGGAGTAATTTCATTTATGTACATTAAGATTTATAAGCATTTTAGTTAAGAAGCTCTCACAGTTATTTTCTAGCACTTGTTCTAGAAAGAAGAGCATGTGGAAGAAAAAGAATAATACCTGTTATCTTGGTTATGGTTTCCTTACAGATTTTGGGCCAGATTCATTAAAGCCTACACTAAGTGTACACAACATGTGTTCAGTAAACGTCTTGTCACATTTTTGTACTTTCTAGTCACTCAGAAAGATTACACTAAGTGTACATCTAATCTTCACTTTGTGGTAACCTTCATGAATCCCTGTCAATATTTAAAGTTGCAAGAATATCAGCAGGAAAATTAAAATTAGGAAGAAGAAGGTGCGAGTTATGTCTGTGTTGTCTGTTCACTCAGAACAGTGTGTACTTAGTGTGGGCTTTATTGAATCTGGCCCTTTGTTTCTTAATTCTCTTCACTTTCAAAAAGCATGTCACTCCCTTCATGAAGTTGTTATTGTAGTGTTGGTAAGTAAAACTCACATTGTCCACAAGTATCCCCATTTATGTAAATTATGCAATTTGATAGTTTCCATATAACGTATTAAACATTTAAAACTGGTAACTTTTGTAATTGCATGAAGAATTTGGTGGCATCCGCAGTGGTGCTTAACATGTTTACAAAGCTTTTATCAATAAGCAAAAAATTGTTACAGTTGCAGGGCAGTTTTATACATGCATGACCCTTAGACAATTTAAAGTACTGTGTCAAAAAAGGCTGCATGAGCAACTATTTACTTTTTAAAGCAATTCTAGTGACAAATGATGTTCTTGATGCCAAAAGTTATTTTGCAGAACTCTAAAAGTACATTTTATTAAATGAAATAAAAGTATATTTTATCTGTTTCTGTATTTGAGCTATGTATCTCTTTCTTAGTTTTGTTTCAGATATATTATATGATACGTACATAAAACATTGCTGATGAAAATGTGGTTCAAATGTAAAGACAACATTGTCAATATTTTTGACAGTGCATTATTTCATGCATTTCTGATATTTTGGGATACCTAATGAAAGTTAAGTACTAAAGAGACACTGAAAGTATGATTCCTTTCTAATATATTTATTTTATTTTATTTTATTTTGGTAGTTTCCATCTAAATATCCAAACAGAAGTCTGCTAATTGTGTTGTGTATGCTTTCAGTGTAATGTAGCTAATTTTACAAATGTAGGCTTGTACTGTATCAAGTAGTTAGTGTTAAAGTATGACTTTCAGAATAGTCTGTAACATATAAAGACTACTTTCATAGTACCTGCAGTAACACCTTCATGTTATGATGCGTGTTTGAGGAACACAAGAAGAAACATATCTCACTTTTATTAAAAAAAGAAAAATAAAGTTGATCTGCATTTGTGAATGCATATCTTTGCTATTCGGCAAGAAGCCATACACAGTGCTGTACAATCCTGCAAAACAAGGATGTGCAGCACCACGAAGGGCAGCCTCCCAGCCATGCTGATTGATAATTAGGCATTTCAGGGGGAGGTATATGTTAATTAGCCACACGCTCTCTCCCCAGAAGTGTCTTCAGGAAGGCATCTACATGGCTGAGTGATTTAAGAAAGTGCTCTGAGTAGATCAGCATAGCCATCCACAACACATCAAAATGGCACACATGGCCAAAAGGCTGTGTTCAACCACCAAACTCAAACATGGTAGGGGGGAGCCACTAGTCACGAGGGCTTACTTTTCAAGTGTGATAACAACACTGAATATGAAATGGTGATCAGTGGTAAGAAGATACACTACACCATCAGGGATACATCTGTAAAGTGCTGTACTGTTACCAACGTTACTATGGTCACCAGGGTTTGGGCAATACACCACACTACCAGGGCTTAATTTGCTTGTCATGATCACACCAATGTTACAACAGGGATTAGAAGGAACCACCAGACACTAGGGAATGCTTTCAGTGTCATAATGGCACCAATGTTACAACAGGGATTGGGGAGACACTGGACACCAGGGAATACTTTAAATGATGTGATGACATCAACATTACTAAAGGAGCCAGGGGATGTGGGTACACAATAGATACAAGAGAATACTCTCTAAAGTGCTGCAAGGCAGAAAACAGTATAACGGCGATTAGACAACCACCAAAAATACTGTAAAGTGCTGTAGTGGCACCAACAGGGATCAAGGGGTGGTGCAACCACAAGACACTAGGGAGAAAGTGACATGCCTTAATAGCAAAGAAGTCATAAGAGCCATGGGAATGGGAGCCACTAAACCAATAGGGATGACTCTTTAAAGTGCTGTAATAGCACTGACATTGTAATGGGTATTGGGGTGGGGGGGGGGGGACACTATAGCACTAGGGCCTAATACATAAGTACCATAATGGCTCTAAAGTATTACTGGGGTGAGGGGAACCACGGGAGGGTAAGGACAGGTAGAGGAACTGCATTGTGTTTGGTGTTTGAGTACATGTGCATATGAGACAGTGACTGGAATGGGGGATTCTGCTGCCTGCATGAGCAGCATGTTACTACCGCAATGTGCAGATTATGATCTGCACATTACGGTAGTAACTGTGATTGAGGAAACATGTAAATTAGCCAATAATGAGATCTTACCTCATCACAGCCTGCATATTTCTAAATCACAAATGGGGTGTTGCTCTGGAAGTGCCTTTCTAACATGAGCTATTCAGCTCGTGCTAGGAACTTTAATGAATTCCCATGATTGTATTCCTGTAGTTTTAAATGTGTCTTTTGTAATCCTGTTATTTTTATTATAGGATCATAGAATCATAGGAGGTTACTAGGCTAATGGCCCCAGGGCCCTTATAAGCCTAGCCACATTCAACTCATGTTCCCAAGGGTGTCTGGTTCAAGCAGACACTAAAATCAGCATCTATTGCCCCTGTCCAAGTGGGACACAGGTGGAACCCCCGGGGTAAATTTCTGGTTACCCACCCAATCATCCATATTACACTTAAACAGGGCCAACAAGGTTCTTTGTTTAACATGAATAGGTAGCTTGTTCCAAAGATGGGGTAACCTCTGAAAGACAAATCTGTCTCTCCAGCAAGTTTTGTTGATGTTACATACCATGTTACGGTCCTTTGAGAGAGACTGACCCGTGTGCCATTTGACTTGTGAATGTGCAGAATTTCCATTAAAGCTGGGTCAGAGATTGCTCTATATGCAAGACACAGGTCTCCTCTGAGCAGACTGTATAACACAAAGTAAAGTGACAATGATTTCAGTCTGTCCGCATAAGACAGATCTTGAAGACCCTGAATTTTCTTTGTAAGGAACCTTTGTGGTCTCTCCAATTGCTGCAGGTGTTTGGAAAGGAACATACCAAAGAGAGTGTTGTACTCTATTATCGGCCTGATGAGCAAAAAGTACATGAGGGTTATAACCTCTTTTTTTCTGTAGGCAATGTCTTTACGTATGAGATGAGTAATATAAAATGCCCTTCTCACCACTATGGAGACATGATGATCAAAGTTAAGAGTGCTGTAAACCTGGATTTGAAGTTAGCTTTGGAGGACTTCAGTAGGAGTCTTATTTGCTTGTTTAAGTTGAGGAAGGAGTGTTACCAGTCTTGAAACCATTGCTTTTTACTCTAAGATAGCAATTTCTTTCTCCTATTGTATAGCCTATTATTAGCAGTTGTCCACCATCAGGTTTGTTTTTCCTTGAAGATCTTGCTTTGGTTCTATCAGGTACGGCAGAGTCAATACAATTCTACAGGTGCTCGTATAAAGCATTGTATAACTCAGGATAGGTGTCTGTTCCATCAGTGGGGGGAGAGGCAATGGACCTGTTTATGTCATCATGTAAGAGGTTGTAATTGGCCTTGGTGAAGTTTTTTAGTCTAGTTGTTGCTAAGAGGGAGGGGTCTTGTGTTATAGTTACTTCTATTGAGACTGATTTATGGTCACTTCTCACCAGGAATGGCCACATACTGGGGATGGTGCAGCAGTCTCCCATGTTGTTGAGCACCAGATCCAGGATGTTTGAGCCCCTTGTGGGGCCTTGATTCAGAATGACTCTCAGAAGGCCAAAACCTCATAGTGACTCAGAGTATGCAGGATGTCTGGTATATGATTCAGTAACAGAATCACAGCGACCCCCACTGAGCTCAGCACATCACATTGGTCAGCACTGCAGTACAGTGAAGTGCTACATGTAATGCCAAATCCATGCTGCAGGTCGACTAGGAAACAACAACAGTGTATGTACTGCTCTATCCATGCAGGGTACCAGATAGTGGTGGTCAGATTCAGATGACCACATAAGTAGAATGCTGTATAATATTCTCCTACTCCATCCAATCTCAGTGATGTGGACGTATTGGTATGATGTTCTCAGAGCAATGGTATCTTCTACTAGCACATTTATGTGGATATCTGCCAATATGCCTGGAGTGTCGGGTCTTCTAGAATTTAATTAGGTAACTAATGCTAAAGCTGGTATCATTAGAACAAAATGTGATGCATAGACTATAGACATCTGTAACCATCATTGTCTGTGGAGTGCACACATACATCTGCCATTTATGGGACATATGTATCAAGATAAAGCAGCACCTACAACCCCAAAGAAGTAGTCTTTACAGACAAAAGTCTCCAAACCCAAAATTGTTTCACCACCTGATACATACAAGGGGGGACAGCTGGACCCAGTAACAACCCTTGTGAGACACAACCTGGTACATACTACTTGTGCCCTTGCATCACCTACACCAATACCTTTTGCAATTACCATATCCTTTGTAACAAACTGTATCCCACCCTCATCCCATGAACTTCTTATGCAGCCTTCTATTGAGAAAGTCTTAAAACATTCAGTATTCATTGACCCTTCCCCTCGCCATAGTCTACATAGTTATAGACAGTATTACCTACAACACAACACTACTATAGTATCTGAGCATTTTATATATATATATATATGTGTATATATATATATATATATATATATATATATATATATACACACACCTCTTCCTGGTGTCTTATACAGTTGTAGACAGTACATACCTACAGTATTTCAGTACCTGAGCATTGCATGTACCATATAACTAGGGCAAGGAGTAGAAAAACCTGCAGAATATTTCACATAGGGACACCATATGCTATACCTACCCATAGCATGTGATTCCATAAAGGAGGCTTATTTATTTGCCTCATTTACTATATGCAGGTAGGTGAATTTACCTCTTTTTATAGCTGAAATAAGTTTTTCACTTGTGACAGTTCATTGGATGCTTTCAATATTATCAACAATACAAACACTAGTAACTCTTTAGATCAATTTGTACCTAAGAAAAGTCATTTTTTTAACTCCTTTTAATAACAAGTATGTTAATATGTGTTTCAGTTTGTTGAACAGTTTAATACTGTGACTAAGTGTAATTTAAGACTTAATGACTAGAAAACAATAAAACAATCAAGCCAAAATTAATTAAGCATGCTGACAAAGGTAACATAATTGTATTAAAGTCAGAGCATCAGAATATAAAAATGTGCATGAATTGTTTGTAGTGAGTTATTATGACAAAACAGTGGCTGTTTTGAAATAATAAGAAAATAATTTGATTCAGGTTTCTTTTCATCTAATGAGGCTAATAATCTAATACAGCAGGAAGCTTATGTGGCTTGTTTTTTATTTTCTGCCTAAAATACATAAAATTAGTTGGAGTCCACCAGGTTCCCTTTCAGTATTTAGATGTGGTACCTATCTAGAACAGATTGCATGATTTGTTAGTAACTATCATGTATTTAGTACCCCACTGGTTTACTGAAAAAAATACAAGAGATAAAATGAGGTCTTAATATGTATTTGATGATAGCTGATTTGCACAGTGTATGTACTGATATAAAACATCATTTTGGTACGCCAAGCTATGAGGCATTTTTTTAAGTCAGGATGTATTTACCAACAATATGAGAGAACAATTTAATTTCTATTTGTTCAACAGTTTCTTTGAATTTGATGGTGTTATTTATAATTGCAGGTCCAATCCCATTTGCTCCCTCGTGTAATTTGTTTATAGGACTGCAGAATGAGACAGAATATTGTATAACAAATCAGTTTTATAAAACTAATATTTTGTATTATTTTCACTTTACAGATGACCTGTTATTTGTTTGTCAAGGTGATGTACAAGAGCCATATGAATTTTTTATCAGAACTGAATATTAATCAATTTGGTTTGAGTTTTACTCGTGCAATTGACAGATTTGTTAATTAGTGGGATGGCAGTTATATAACCACTTATTTATGTAGAAAGTCTTTATCTAATGGGGATGGCAGTCATATAACCACTTATTTATGTAGAAAGTCTTTATCTAATGGGGATGGCAGTCATATAACCACTTATTTATGTAGAAAGTGTTTATCTAACACGACTTTTCTTCATGCTACAAGCTGTCACCTTCTGTATGGGGGAGAGCTAGCATAATAGTTAAGGTGCTAACCTCACAGACAAAAGCTACATGGTTTAATTCTCACCTGGGAAGCATGTGTATTGTTGAAAAGCCTCCTGTGGTCATTAGCCTGGTATTAACCTATATGGTAAATATTTACAAGCTAGGCAATCATGCAGTAAATAAACAGAATTTTTGACTGTGGCTTACAATATAAGATGTATTTGTTGACTGAGGCTAGCAATATAAGATGTTTTTGTCAAGAGGTTATTGTAGAACTATGGTATAAAATAATGACAAGAGGAAGTCATGAGTCAATACATTTGTATAATGTATCACATACATTTATTGTGTTTTTGATTATAATGTTGGCTACACAGTAGTTGTATAGAAAGATATAGGAAATCAAGTTTTTCTCAGTCTAATTGATATTCAGGTTTAGGGCATTTCTGTTATGCTGTTCCTATAGTTTATACTACATAGGTGATACTAACAGGACATTTCCAGTGAATCTGCAGGAACAGAGTGTGAAGAGAATGCTTTAGGTGGTGTGTAGCTTATGCAGTACATAGCAGGTAATTTTTAAAACCCTGGTAAGTAATCAGATGTGCAAACCTTATTAGGAATGTTCCTCATTTTGAGTCCTAAAAAGTCCATGTTCTTTATCATACCTCTCAGCTCGTTATTTTTCAGAGAAATAGTAGTGGTGGACTTCACTAAATAAATAATGTCAATAATTAGAGTTACAGAACTCTTGTACTTCAAAAATGCACACTAATTCAAATTATTTGATTCTATCAAATTTTTAACTTAATAGTGCTCATTTTAAGTGTCTCTATTTGTCCCTGATTCTGGACGTAAAAACATAAGAAGTTGAGAACTATGTTCCTCACAATTCCACACTGAATGAAAATGGTTGTCATACACTCATTGTTAAAATTTTGTTTTATAACTGATACCCATGATAAATAATACTGATGCATATTAATTCAGAAAAATAAAGTTTTTAAGTATAAAGTAACATTTTAACCATTTTGTGAGCTTCGTAGCTGAAGTTTTTAGTAATCAGTAAGTATTCCACATTTTCCCTGCTTGTTCCACAATATAAGAGATGGTGATCCACATTTTTGAGATGGAAGGTAGAGAACTATTACAGTGCAATTTGCAGGACTTATTTGATTTATATGAACCAAGCTGAAGTGACTGGCTACTTTATATTTTTAACAGAGCTAAAGTTAATTACTGTGGCCATTTTTTTTTAATTAATTTAAATACAATGAGACAAAGGAGGTGTACAGAAAGATCATGCAATTGCTGGGAATGAGGGCTATCTAATAGTGTTAGTGAATGACCCTGGCTGCTGTTGTCTGTGATAGTTAAACAGCCATTAGTCTGACTTTGCTGGTCTAACATATATTTGTATGAAACAAGCTGGGGTACTTTACAGTATGTTCATGTGAAACAGATGAAATAAATTACTATAATAATTATTTGTTTTTATTACAATCAGATATCTGAGGTGTACACAGTCAACAAAGTGAATATAATTTCCTGGTATCAGGGCTGTTTGTGGAACAAAATGGTTCATACTACTGTCATTTGATTATATTAAACATGCAATAATATAATAAAAAACGTAGCACAAGAGCAAAAGCAAGGGTCAAATCTTATATTCAAAGCCAGATACTTTTATTAGTAAAACAATGGATAAGCACTTTCGCTAAAAAATAGCTTCATCAGATCACAATGTTTGCTTAACATAGGCAGTTTAAATACTAAAGCACATGGTGAGTACAATTCAAATGAACCAATCATCATCACACATCAATTAGTTCACTTAACATTTAAAGCAGCAAATACAAAAGTATATCAGTGCATTCATTACTGCTACTAATCATATAAAAATATATATATATAAAAATATATACATAAAAAACTAACTCAATTTAAAAAAAGCGCATCCTTTGAATACAACAAAAGATATAAATATAGTATAAAACTTTAATAAAAATTTTTTGTTGTTGAAATACATTATAAAAATTATTTATATGTATCTATTACAATTTAAAAATGACTAAATATTCTCATATCTTTATGTGCCTGCGTTTTCTAAGTACAGGTTTGATAGAGACTTTGTCATTTAGTCCTGAGCCTCTATCTGCTCTTAACAAAATAATCCAGTTGTTTTCCTTCTCCTCTGTATATGTCATTATGTTACCTCCTCTTGCATTAGGTTCTATTACTTCTAGTACCCTAAATTGAAATTCATGTTGAGTGTTGTGTAAGACAGTGTGCTTGGCTAAAGCATTCTGTGTATTACTTTTTCTGATGTTATAAATATGCTCTCTTATCCTGTCACGTAGTGCGCGGTTCGTCTTACACACATAAAATGATGAACATATTTTGCAAACTGCCAGGTAAACAACGTTAGGTGTCATACAATTCATGTGTTCTAAAATAAAATGTTTTACCATTATCTGGATGGATAAATGTGGTATTGCTATCAATATAACAACAAAAATTGCAATGACCACATTTTTCTGTATGTCCTGAACTAACATACTGTATAGCTTTCTTAGGATAACAGAGGAGTCTTTTTAAGTTGTTTCTGTTCCTATATATAAAAGAGGGTACTTTGCCAACTATGTTAGAAATCTCTTCGTCAGCCTTTAGTATATCCCAGTGTTTACATATGATATTCTTGACTTCAAATAAGTCTGTTGCATAACTTGTTGCAAATTTGACATTCAAAGGTGTCGGAGGAATATCAGTTCTAATGATATCCTGTACTGGACCAAAATAAGGTTTACCTCTAACATCACGTGAATTGAGGGCTTCAGTAGTGTATTGATCTATTTCACTAATTTTGTAGCCCCTATTCTTTAATCTATTCCGTAAACATGACAGATCTTTTTCTAAGCCTATTTCTAATGGATTTAGCCTAGAACATCTTAAAGATTGTCCTTTAATTATATTTTTAAAAATGTGGGGTGGGTGCATACTTGTCCTATGTAGTAACATGTTGCTGTGACAAGGTTTCCGATATACCCCTGTGTTGATGAGACCATTGTGTAACCTTTCTACATAAACATCTAGGAACACCACTTTCTCATAGGAGTATTGCATAGTGAATTTCAAACAATTTGTCAAGCTATTCATGATGTTTAAAAACTTTTCTAAGTTATCTACTGTTCCATTCCATAGAAAAAAGACATTGTCTACAAATCTACGAAAGAAGATGACATATTCCTTAAAAACTTTTCTTTAAACAAAACTTCTTGTTCCCAAAATGCTAGAAACATGTTGGCGTAGCTGTTGGCACAAGGAGTGCCCATTGCTACGCCTTCATGTTGCTTAAAAATCTTATCATCAAACATAAACATGTTATTATAAAGCACAAGTTCAAGAAAATGGACAATCAGATCTATCAACAATTCAGAATAGTCACTACATTCTTTTAAATAATTCGTGACAAAAGTTAAACCTAGTTCATTGGGTATTACAGTGAACAAGGACTGTATATCTAGGGTGACAAAATAACAAGCATTAATATTGTCACAATGTGTGATGCATTCATAAAGGTCTACCAAAAATTGCTTTGTGTCACGTAAGACAAATTTATTTTTATTCAAAATAGGTCTTAAATGCTTCTCTATGAATACTGATAAATGTTCAGTAACCCACCCTCTTCCAGATACAATGAGCCTCATTGGTGGGTTACTTGAAACTTTATGTAACTTAGGAAGTCCATAAATTAGAGGCAACATTGGTTTCTCAACCATAAGGTATTCATAGGCATTTCTGTCAATTAAATTGCTTTTGTAAATATCAGTAAGGGTATCAAATACATACCTACAGGTGTCATGAACATCTGATGTATTAATGATACCATAAAATTTGTCTTGTAACATATCATGCATAGCATTCATGTAATGTTCTTTGTCCAGGATGACAACACCAGAACCTTTATCTGCTGGCCTAACTACAATATTCTTATTTAATTCCAGGTTATTCAAGCTTTTTCTTTCATTGAATGTTAAATTATCTGATTTCTTTAATTTATTATATGTCTTAGTTTCATAGTAATGATGCAACTCTTCCTCAGTTACTTTCAAAAAAGCCTCTACTAGAGGGTGATTTACGGGTACATAATCACTAAGATTCTTGAATATAGGGCCTTCTCTGACAGTGCTATCCTTATTCCTGAAATTATATTTCAACATTAAATTCCTACAAAATATTCTTCATGTTCACCCACCAATGAGGCCCATTGTATCTGGAAGAGGGTGGGTTACTGAACATTTATCAGTATTCATAGAGAAGCATTTAAGACCTATTTTGAATAAAAATAAATTTGTCTTACGTGACACAAAGCAATTTTTGGTAGACCTTTATGAATGCATCACACATTGTGACAATATTAATGCTTGTTATTTTGTCACCCTAGATATACAGTCCTTGTTCACTGTAATACCCAATGAACTAGGTTTAACTTTTGTCCCGAATTATTTAAAAGAATGTAGTGACTATTCTGAATTGTTGATAGATCTGATTGTCCCTTTTCTTGAACTTGTGCTTTATAATAACATGTTTATGTTTGATAATAAGATTTTTAAGCAACATGAAGGCGTAGCAATGGGCATTCCTTGTGCCAACAGCTACGCCAACATGTTTCTAGCATTTTGGGAACAAGAAGTTTTGTTTAAAGAAAAGTTTTTTAAGGACTATGTCATCTTCTTTCGTAGATTTATAGACGATGTCTTTTTTCTATGGAATGGAACAGTAGATAACTTAGAAAAGTTTTTAAACATCATGAATAGCTTGACAAATTGTTTGAAATTCACTATGCAATACTCCTATGAGAAAGTGGTGTTCCTAGATGTTTATGTAGAAAGGTTACACAATGGTCTCATCAACACAGGGGTATATCGGAAACCTTGTCACAGCAACATGTTACTACATAGGACAAGTATGCACCCACCCCACATTTTTAAAAATATAATTAAAGGACAATCTTTAAGATGTTCTAGGCTAAATCCGTCAGAAATAGGCTTAGAAAAAGATCTGTCATGTTTACGGAATAGATTAAAGAATAGGGGCTACAAAATTAGTGAAATAGATCAATACACTACTGAAGCCCTCAATTCACGTGATGTTAGAGGTAAACCTTATTTTGGTCCAGTACAGGATATCATTAGAACTGATATTCCTCCGACACCTTTGAATGTCAAATTTGCAACAAGTTATACAACAGACTTATTTGAAGTCAAGAATATCATATGTAAACACTGGGATATACTAAAGGCTGACGAAGAGATTTCTAACATAGTTGGCAAAGAACCCTCTTTTATATATAGGAACAGAAACAACTTAAAAAGACTCCTCTGTTATCCTAAGAAAGCTATACAGCATGTTAGTTCAGGACATACAGAAAAATGTGGTCATTGCAATTTTTGTTGTTATATTGATAGCAATACCACATTTATCCATCCAGATAATGGTAAAACATTTTATTTTAGAACACATGCGAATTGTATGACACCTAACGTTGTTTACCTGGCAGTTTGCAAAATATGTTCATCATTTTATGTGGGTAAGACGAACCGCCCACTACGTGACAGGATAAGAGAGCATATTTATAACATCAGAAAAAGTAATACACAGAATGCTTTAGCCAAGCACACTGTCTTACACAACACTCAACATGAATTTCAATTTAGGGTACTAGAAGTAATAGAACCTAATGCAAGAGGAGGTAACATAATGACATATACAGAGGAGAAGGAAAACAACTGGATTATTTTGCTGAGAGCAGATAGAGGCTCAGGACTAAATGACAAAGTCTCTATCAAACCTGTACTTAGAAAACGCAGACACATAAAGATATGAGAATATTTAGTTATTTTTAAATTGTAATAGATACATATAAATAATTTTTATAATGTATTTCAACAACAAAAAATTTTTATTAAAGTTTTATACTATATTTATATCTTTTGTTGTATTCAAAGGATGCACTTTTTTAAATAGTTTATATATATATATATTTTTTATATGATTAGTAGCAGTAATGAATGCACTGATATACTTTTGTATTTGCTGCTTTAAATGTTAAGTGAACTAATTGATGTGTGATGATGATTGGTTCATTTGAATTGTACTCACCATGTGCTTTAGTATTTAAACTGCCTATGTTAAGCAAACATTGTGATCTGATGAAGCTATTTTTTAGCGAAAGCGCTTATCCATTGTTTTATTATAAAAGTATCTGGCTTTGAATATTAGATTTGACCCTTGCTTTTGCTCTTGTGCTACATTTTTTATTATATATTTACTGGTTGTTTCCACAAGAGCATTTACCAGTGAGAGCAGTATTTTGGATTTTTTGACTTTATACAATAATATAACCTTATAGGACCAGTTTGTTAGAAGCAAGCAGGGGATGAATTTATTTGGGCAGTCTTTTTAAATCACAACCATGCATCGAAGATGCATGTAGATAGGCAGCAAAGTGATTGTAATTAATGAGTACAGTGACTATCAATGCATAAAGGTGGCATAACCCTGTTATTTTATCACAATTACATAGTCACTGGATATACTGAAAATGGGGTAGTTCAGGAGTCCATTAATCTACTTCTGTTTTACTATATTTTAGAGCAAAACTATAAGCTAATAAATCGTATATTATTTTGTTTTAATATACACTGACTGTGTATATTCCTGATACCTAACCTAAAATAGTTTTAAGACCAGAAAACTACTGTGTGGAGGAGAGGGAAGGGTTGCAGTTACTAGATGGGGGGTAGCTGGGGACCCCACCAAAATGGTTTCCATTGCACCTTGTAATTGCTAAGGCTGTCCTTGCCCAGTGATTCCTTGAACTAATAAATGCAAACTTCAGGTTACGAGTAGTTGACTTACTAGTTCTAATATTCTGGATGGTCTCCAAAAAAACATGGCCCCTTTCTGCATTCCAGCTACTGTTACTACACCCTCATCAAATCCAGTCACAAACCAGTGGATTTCTCTGTCAAAGCCAAAAACATCTTCTCAGTGAACTCTTCTGAGTTTAAATCCTTAAAAAACAAACCTTTCAAAAATGTTTGATAAACTTTCATTATTCCATTTCATTACATCTACCCCCATATGCAGCCATAGCTGCCACCGATATATTGGAGCTTTACTCACATTTACTAGAATATATACTATATACACATATATCTACACACACACACACACACACACACACACACACACACACACACACACACACACACACACACACACACACACACACATAAATATATATATATATATGTATGGATCCCCTTCAGAAGCTTAAAGTTTCAAAACTTCATACTTCAAACAGAAAAGAGCATAAGATCGAAATTTTGAATGGAGATCGCCATACAGCTCGGAACAGGAAACTTACCATTTTCCTCAGCATAGTGCAATGTTGGAGTTGGTATATTTACTTAGTGGGGGTGTGCAGGGGGGCTTGCCCCCCTTCAAAAACATAATTTTTTTTATTACGTCTTTGAAGTTTCAAAACTTTGATCTAATGGTCTCGACTTTCCAAAAAGTCTAATGTTACAAAATAAGAAAAATCTGCATTTTTGCAGGAGGTCAAGCCCCCATGCACCGTCTGCATATTACCTATACCAATTCCAAAATCACACTACAGTAGGGAAAAGGGTAAATCCTATCCCATCCTCACTGTACAGTGGTCACCATACAAAAGCTTCAACTTTTTGGACAGATGATCATATGGTCTCAACTATATGAAGTTTGACTTTTTGAAAAGTAGATCTTTTAAAGGGGACCCATTTTACATACATATATATATATATATATATATATATATATATATATATATATATGTATATATATATATATATATATATAGAGAGAGAGAGAGAGCATTATCTCTTTGCACAAAGGGGGTGCATCTACAGATCCTTGAAACTATAGACCCATTAACCTAACTAGCCTTATCTGCAAGGCCATGGAACAAATCATGGACCTTATTAACAAAGATATAGGAAATCTCCAAACATTCAACCCCACCCAGTTTGGCTTTGACAAGGGGAGATCATGCCTGTTAACTGTGGTGGACTTCTTTGAGGCAGTCATCAAAGCCCTAGATGAGGGCGAATCTGTCCATACTTCCTACTTAGACTTAGCCAAGGCCTTTGACACAATCCCCCACTCAGACATCATTGATAAACTCACCCAGCTGAGTATCAACCCATATATTGTCAGGTGGGTTGCAAACTGGTTCACAGATGGAACAAATACTGTCAAA
>NC_056751.1:249367871-249435371 GCF_019279795.1 Protopterus annectens
TAAACAGTCATTAATCTGGCCCTGCAAAATGAATGTACAATTATGTGACGAAAAATGGAATACTTTATTATGCTGTTACTAAGGCCAAATTGTTTAATACTTGGTTACATAAGCAGGGCTACTTAAAAAAGGTGCAAAGTTATTAGACTCTGGGAAAATTAGTAATAGACTGTGACATGTTTTCAAGGGATTTCCTGCACATTAGTACAAAAGAAAACCAGACCCCAAATTTAAAAGAACTATGGGATACCAATATACAAATGCTCAAAGCATTAAAAGAAAGAGGAATTGGATTTTATTATACACCAGTATGTTTCAAATAATAGTCACAACTGAATTGTAGAAGCAGAGTCTGTGTCAATACAAAGTTTTATTAAATAAATGTTTAGAAATAATTACAAGACGAGGTGGAGGTTTGTTGGTTTGATACATGAATCTATAAACAGCACATTGGAGTCTGTAGGAAAATCTGAAGAAATAATCAGGGAAATTCAATAAAGCTTACACGAAATGTTTACCTGTGTATGCATCCCGCCACGATGTATACACAGGCGCAAACACTTTTAGATTCAATAAACTCTGTGTAGTGGCACGCAATCATACACACACACACACACACACACACACACACACACACACGTAACTATGGAACTTTTGGCCTAAATAGCTGAATTTTATGCAAATTAACTAGGTGGAGCAATCCAACAACTTGTAATGCATCTGTGTATCCGTGTTAGTAGTATATGGGGAAATTTTCCACGTACAGGAGTATACCCAGAAAGAAGGGGGTGTAAAACTCCAAAACTATGGACATATTCCCCTGAAAAGGCACAATCCCATACACAAATGTTGGAATCATACACTGTGGATGTCTAAAAACAGCAGGAATTATGTCAAATTAATATATTTTTTTAATTTCCACATGTCTGCGCTATGTGCCGCATTGCTCAAACATGTTTAACATAAAAATAACAAATTTAAAAGAACACTATATAATGTACTCTAGACAAAAGTAGTGTAAAACCTTCCATCAGGACTGCACAATCATGCTTTCATGCTTTTAACCAGCTTACATGGCTATGAACTGTGTAGTTTCTAGGCTGTCAGCAAGAATACTATGCAAATGAGGGGTAAATGCCATGGATGTGCTGAATTGCTAAAGGGAGAAGCTGTGTACAGATATCAACATTGTGTAGGATCCCACACGGTATTTATATTCCCACTAGATATGAATGACATCAGGGGGTTGTGTCATGTTAGTTTTAGGAGTTTTTTGTGCTTAGTACACATGTTTGCGCAATGTGTCACTTGCCGCAAACAGTTTGGTCACAGCTTAGTTTCTTCGGGTGATCAGAGCACCCATGTCCCAGTCATGAGGTAGACAGCTGTAAACAGAAAACAGATGTATTCAATTAATATACAGTTTTGCATAGCTATACTGCAAGGCGTTGTGCACAGCGCAGCATCGCTCACTATAATAGGGCCTTTAAATCTTGTCAATTATATCCTAAGCAAGTGAACAGCTTCATAATTAGCCAATCCCTCATGGTGGACCTACTCCAGCACTGTATAAAGTATGCATACACCCAACATTCTGATTTTCCCTCAATACTCAGAACCATTGGAATAGAGACTTGGAAATTTTAACTGAGATAATGCTAGGGGCTGCTGCAGCTATTCTACATCTGTATGTGCTAGATGCTGAAGTCAGTGCTGCTGGTGCTGCTGACAATAGATCTAGGCTTAGAAGGAGAAGAGTGTTCAAGCCCAGGGTAACCTTAGGAGCTACATGAGATGGAGATTGTAGAGTGCTACGGGGTGGACAAGGACATATTACAAGAACTCAGTGAGCTCTGCTACCCTCAACTCAGAGCCAGAGCTAACAGAGGGAAACCCATCCCAGTTGAAGCTAAGGTCTGTGTAGCCCTTAGGATACTAGCTACAGGTATTTTTCACAGACCTGATGGGAGTGTCACAGGCCTCTGCATCCAGGATATTCCACCAATTTCTGGATGCAATGCTCCCACATGCTAGTGAGCACATATCTTTTCCCCCTTTCCCCTGAGGTGAAGGCCAGCAATATGCAACAGTTCTACCATGTAGCGCACTACCCTGAAGTACTGGGTGCCATAGAGTGCACTCATGTACACATTAAGGCACAACCTGGTGAGCAGGGTAGAATCTACGTTAACCTCAAGGGATACCACTCCATCTTGTGCAACGGCCTGGGGATTATCATGAATGTCTGTGCAACCCTGGCAGTTATCATGACTCCCATATCTGACGCACATCATAGATGTACCAGATGTTTGCTGGGGGGGACATCCAGGGGATGCTGGCTATGCCTTGGAACCGTGGATGATGATACCCATCAGAAATGCACACAAACCCATGGAAGAATGCCATAATGAGACACATGCACAAACTAGGAACATCATAAAGCATGGGTTTGGCCTTCTGAAGTCATGATTCCAGTGCCTCAGTATATCTGGTGGCGTCTTGCAGTATACACCATGCACATGTGCACAAATATTCACAGTATGTGCTATGCTACACAATCTGATCCTGCCAAAACAGCTGCAGCAGGATCAGCAAAGGGAAGGGATACACAGCCCCCACCAGTACCTAGGTCACCACAGCCACTGTCCCAGGAAGACTCGGAGGAGGAACACCCCCCCCCCCCGCTCATGTCCCTGTAGACAGATGAAGACATGCTCTTTATGCCCTGGCTTTGGCTAAGACTGACAACCTAGGGTCCTATGAACTAATACCTCACTCTTACTTTCATACATATATTAAAATTGATGCTAGGCAACTCAAGCATCCTGTATCTATCCATGTATTGGCTGTTTACTGCTTGCATCAGAGTCAGCCCTGAACTACAGTTTTGTCAACTGCTGCATTTGCAAAGTAAGTTCATAACCTACACAGTATTCTAGTGGATTATTATAATATGTCATTATAGCTATGGACCCGGTACATTATGCAGGTAACTATAGTGGGCTATTTGAACAGAGGGTACATCCACATGGGACTACAGTCAGCAATTCCAGTATCGTGTTTCTATTTCTAATCAGTAGCTTCATGCATGGAATATTCATGCAGTCCTACTGCAACAGATTATTGGCACATCATTCAAGGCAGATGTTAGAATGTGAGGTCAAATTATAGAATATTGTGTTTCCTAACAGAACATGGAGTTTGTTCCCCCACCCCTCAAAACAGCAGTGTCCCCTTGTAACTGCTGTAACAGTAACTCATCTATGCTTTATAAGCATCTCACACAGTTAGTATGCCACACAGTCTCAGGATAGTAATATAGAATTTGATCTTACATTGTATGTGTTAGGTGACTGAGGAATAGCAATGTGCATAGTTATGCAGGTGATTGATGAATGATCCTCTTTCTGTCAAGCTGCTTCTGTGGTGCAAAGGACTAAGATAGTCAGCTTGTGTGATGGTGTTCAGGGTTTGAGATAAGCAGATATTTTGGATGTGAACTTGTAATAAGGTGTGTTTTACAGACTGCGGGTCTGTGTGTGCTATACCAATATTAACCTTATTAACCTCCTTCTCATATTAGTTCCACATTTGCTCGCTGCTCCACATGTCTACAACCTATGCCAGTTTTTGCGAAGCCCAGCAGTGCATTAACAGAGACAGAGGTCAGACTGTGTAACAAGCAAAATCCAGGCCTGGAGTACAGCTAGGTGTGGGCTGGAGTCATAGGTTATGTAATAATAAGTCTCTGATGTAAGCAATGCACCTCTAACATGTGCACTGGTTAGCAACGTGCAAACAAGTTCAAAAGTGCCAATGCGCATGCCCACACACTTAGTTAATCAGAGCGCAAATCCATTGCTCACCAAGCAATTTCTTTAAAAAAAAAATATATATATATATATATATATATATATATATATATATATATATATATATATATATATATATGTGTGTGTGTGTGTGTGTGTGTATATTTATGAAACAGTGCTCCGACCAAAAATGTGCAAGGAACAATGAGCGGTGCATGAAAGAAATATCCAGCTGAAAACACACAAAACATCCAGCACCAGCTCTCTTCCAGTAATATAGTTAAAAATAACTACTCATCATTATGGCAGGAGTCCTTTTTAATCCAAATAGATAAAATAAACAGGCATAAATACTTGGACGCAGCCTTTGTTACTTGTAAACTGGTTTTACCATGTAGGAGTCATCAGTGCTAAATCAGTAACAGGAAGTTACATAACCATATTATTTAAATAATAACCAATTAAAATGACAATGTTCCCATTTTCACAACATTCCTGTAAACCATAACATACATCAAATACATAAGTTCAGAAGTACAAAGCTAACTAACAATGCATATTCAAATAATTTTAGCGACATATAAGCATATATTTTTGTTACACTCCCACACTACAAAACTATATCTAACAATTTTCATTCAACCCTATTTTATATAATGCCCCCAAATTTATAATCCACACTCTCTTTATAATCTAAA
This sequence comes from Protopterus annectens, assembly GCF_019279795.1. Taxonomy (NCBI): domain Eukaryota; kingdom Metazoa; phylum Chordata; order Ceratodontiformes; family Protopteridae; genus Protopterus; species Protopterus annectens. Next base: position 249,372,382 of record NC_056751.1, read on the forward strand.
ATTTTATGTTTTTTCAGTTGTGATAGTCCCTCTCCCTTAACTCTGTCAATACCAACAAAATAAAATGTGCCCCAACATGTTCCAAATGATGTTTATAAAGTGCACTTCTACATCTTTTACAATTAATATTATTGATATGTAGTGCTATTCTATGTTTAAAAGGTCTAGACTTTTGACCTATATAAAAAGCACCACACCGACATATGGCCATGTATATAATCCAATCAATGTTACATCTAATCAACGTCCTAATTTCAAATACTTTCATAGTATTAATTGATGTGAAAGATTTAGTTCTAGGCACAAGTTTACAATATGTACAACTTCCACAAAATGTACTACCTTTTAATGACACGCTCATAACAGTATTACTCAAAAAGGAACTTTTTTTTATACCTATTCAAATATTCACCTATATTTCCCTGCCTCCTATATATAAAATGACAATATTCATCTAATATTTGTTCAAAAAAGGGGTCCGACTTCAAAACTGGCCAATATTTATTAATTACTACTTTTATTTTAAAGGTATTGTTTCCAAAACTGGTGTTAAATCTCAGTATCTAATCCATAATCATATTATCATCACTCCATCTGCTTGATTTAAATAAAACGTTCCTATCTTGTCTAGAACTAAAACAGTGTGCTGTTGAAACCAAGTCTTCATTATAACCCCTCCTCCAAAATCTAGATTCCATTTTACATGCTTCTTCCTCAAACCTCTCATTGGAACTGCATAATCGTCTAAGCCTTAAAAGTTGCACGTTATGTATATTCTTTTTAAAGTGTGCAGGATAACAACTGCTGGCTTCTAATACATAGTTCTTGGAAAAAGGCTTACGAAATAAACTTGTAGCCATTGTCTCATCAATCAGTTTATAAACATTAACATCCAAGAAGTCTATATTAAATGATTGAATCTTTCCAAGAAATTTAATACCATAATTATTGGTATTTAAATAATTAACTGACTCCATCCAGGTTTCAATAGAACCTTCCCATATACACCAGCAGTCATCTAAATATCTATACCACAGGCCACAGTGATTCTCAGCAGATGTAGTTGCTTACCTATGCCCACAAAGCTGATGCTCAACTCCAGACATTCCAACACAAACACTGTGCATTTCATGATAGTCTGCGATCTGTCTCAGACCTACCTCTTTCCACTGTGTCAGTCAAGCGATCCAAGGTATCAGCAACATGGTTAAACCAGTCATGGATGTCAGACTGTGCTGCATCCATAATCCTGAGCATTCATCAGGACTTCCATTCTGAATGCACTTGTGCCTCCATGATGGCCCTAAACATACACCAAGTGACACATGATAAGACACCTGCAACAGGTGGTGGAGTGACAGCAGGCCTCCTACAAGCACCCCATCAATCCACCTGTGTGGAACCTCACCAACAGTTTGGCTATAGCCAGTGTCGGCAGTCACAGAAGCCACAGTAGCCACACTTCCCTGTTCAATGTCCTCACCCTCCAACTGTCTAATATCCGTGGCCTCAGGCAACTGGGTATGGATTGGCGATAATGAGGGCGAATGAGGGATGTAAACCTCTGTGTCTGATTCAGCCTCTGCAACCCCCAGCTGTGCCTCAATTTGGCTGCCATCGTCATCAGAGTCTGAAGAGATACTGACATCAGGTGGTGTAGCAGACAAAGACCAACCTCCCTTGTCACCTGTGATAAAAAGGAAAAAGCAATACATTAATATCTGCACTACTATGCTCTGCAATACTATGTTGCAATATATGTTGAGTTGTATATGCTGCTGTCAGTATTACAGACTTTTAGACCTCCCAGCCTCACAGAGTAGGATGTGTGGACATCTTTTCCTAACTCCAGTCTGTAATGATTTGGAAATAATTATTCAGAAAAACAACAATCTTATGAAAAAAAATGATGTACACAGTGGACATTCTGAAAAAATCTGTACAGCTGACAGTTATGGCAATCATTAATGTCCTTACAATAGTTTTGAAGTCAATTACTAGGGTCATACCTACAAGGCAGAGGTATGAGTCTAAACTGTGGACATTCAGAAAACATATGTACAGCTGACAATTATGCACACAGTACATGAATCCAGCCAGGAGGCCTGGGATGACACTTTAGCTAATACAGTGAAATATATCTACATCTCTGACATAACAGTTTTCTGCTTACAAGCAGCAGGAGCACAACATCTTCCAATTTCTAATGGTCCTGAAATACTTGAGGGAGAGGTAACAGCAACAGCACCACATGTTACAGTATAACGGGGTGATAGGTCCAATAATCTCATATCTACAGCAATTGCAATGTTAAAAGGTATGTGTCCGACAATGTCTACATGAGCTTAAAACTCCAGCTAACTTACTCCCCCTCAAAAAAAAAACTGACACCCATGTAAAATTATATACACCTTGACAGAGTGAATGCAACAGTATTTAACTGCTGATCTAACTAAGCATGCCTGGAAATGCCTCTTGAGAGGAATGGGTGGCATCCACATCCACAACATACTGGCTGATGGGTGTCTGGGAGCTGTCTTGTGTAGCAAGGTTTATCAGGAATTCCTCTGTGGCTGTGAAAGGAGGTCCTGCTGCAGGCCCACCACCAGTGACCTGACGATGCCTGGTCACATCAGTTGTTCGTCTCCTTGCTGCATTGATCATGTCTGTGGCATGGTGTCACACCTGCTCATAGCTATGATTTTGATCACCCACGGCATTGATGTTGTGCACAAGTTCATTCCACAGGGGTGCACGTTCTGACCCATTTTCCGTCACTCAGGACAGCATGACTTGGTAATGTTGTTGCAACGCCTCAGTGATGAGGTAATTTTCCACCTCAAAAATGGGGGCCTGCAATGTGAATGCATAATGTTTATTGAAATACAAAGAAATGAGAACATATATAAGTATCACATACATACAAGTAAACTATGTAGAGATTCAGCAGTAAAGGAAGGCTCTCAGTATTCACTGCTTGGTTACACATCTCATATTCAAGAGTAGGCCAGAAATACAAAGGGTGTGGACACTACTAGGATAGCAGCAATAGTGGCATATTCTTGTTTGTGCCATGACAGATACTCATGTATGCTTATACACCCAACATAGCAGTCCATTGTAGTGTGCCCCATAGGAGGAAATACCTTCCACAAAAATATAAACAATAGCGCCAACAAAATATCAGTGAACTATTACAACTGCTATAAAAGGAAGTACCCAGGAGACCTGTATACCTAGTTGTCACACAGTATTAGACCTGTGATGTACTCTACATCCTCTGTATGTCAAACAGGGCTGGAGAACAATGCCATGTCATGAGTACAGTTTTAACAAAGGCTTACTGATCTAATCCACATTCTTCCTAAGTATGTTCAAATACATGCATCATGTAGGAAACAAAATGGATACATACAGTATTCACCGCTTGGTTACACATCTCATATTCAAGAGTAGGCCAGAAATACAAAGGGTGCGGACACAACTAGGATAGCAGCAATAGTGGCATATTCCTGTTTGTGCCATGACAGATACTCATGTATGCTTATACACCCAACACAGCAGTCCATTGTAGTGTGCCCCATAGGAGGAAATACCCTCCACAAAAATATAAACAATAGCACCAACAAAACATCAGTGAACTATTACAACTGCTATAAAAGGAAGTACCCAGGAGACCTGTATACCTAGTTGTCACACAGTATTATACCTGTGATGTATTCTACATCCTCTGTATGTCTAACAGGGCTGGAGAACAATGCCATGTCATGAGTACAGTTCTAACAAAGGCTTACTGATCTAATCCACATTCTTCCTAAGTATGTTCAAACACATGCATCATGTAGGAAACAAAATGGATACATACCTGATGGAGTACAATACTCCTCTGTTGAAAGATACTGCTCTACAAGAAATGTGTCAATGAGTTAAACATAAGAAGTAACTCTCATCCACACTGGTTTGCCTAGCAACATGTTTGCCTTTTTATGATGGTTCTCATTAGCAGTTGATTGCATCTGAACCAATCTGTGTTTCAGAAATGCTAAATGCAGCCTACACAGCTGATTTATAGTATAATCAACCAATCCCATGCAACTTCTCAACAAGCTATAAGGCCATACCTCTCAACTGTCCCTGATTTTGACTCAAATTTTAGCTCTGTCCCTCTTAATCCCTCCTAAAACTAGTGACTTTTGGAGGAAAGGTGGTGAATTACACTTATTGAGTAATGACAATAATTAAGAGTTATAGACTTCTTTTACTTCAGAAAATGTGTATTAATTCATATGCTCTGATTCTGTCAATGTTTCAAGTTAGTAGCACTAATATTTTAAAAGTGTCCCTGATTGTCCCTGATTTTTTCTTGACTTGTCCCTGATTCTGTTGAAATTTGTCCCTGATTGGTTGAGAGGTCTGTATAAGGCATCAATGTGGATTCCTTCCCCTTTCTTATATGTTGAGGTGAAAATTAGTGAGGTAAAGATACAATGTCAGCACAGAGTGTTTGTAGCAGAAAAGTTTTACATCCAGGTGTGTGTGATACAAGCTGAAGCTGATGCTACTGCTGCTGGCAATAGGTCTAGACAGAGAGGATGAAGACTCTGCAGGACAACAACACAGAACAGTAACTATGGGACCTGTGGTAGCCTTGATTAACAGCCAGAGCCAAATTGAGGAAACTCATTCCACTGGAAATTAAGGTATGTGTTTAAGATAAGTATATTAACCACAGGTATCATTAACACAGTAAAAGGCAACATGCTTGATGTGTTCTAGAACAAGGCAGGGATTACATTAACCATAATTTCAACCACTTGAACAACTGCCTAGTCATGTGTAATGTCATGGTAGTCATCTGGAACGTGTGTGTTGGCAACCCTTGCATCTAGCATGACTCCCATATATGTCTGTTACTTTTATACCTGGGTTTGTCTGGAATATCACTGACAAATCATTGTGGACTGCAGTCTGGAATTACTGGGCCACATTTGAATTACGTACTTCATATTCCTCTGAGAATTTATGCTAATGCAAAACCTGACATTCTAGGCACTTTCTTGGGTTGTGATAGCAATGTAACTTCTCCTGTGCTGCTAGGAGTTGTGTCACTTACAAGTTCAGGGAGTCCTGGGTTTGAATACAAGTAATTCAGCCTTGTTGTTTTGTAATGTGTCCTTGTAATAGTTACTAATGCAATGAATCCTATACATGCATATTCTTGTATTGGGAACACCTATGATTGCAGGGGTATCATAGCTAAGGTGCAGAGTTGTGATACTGCAGAATCCTGTGCTTTTTAATAGTGTCCCACTTCACATGATAAATGTTAGTAGTTGTGCTAGTATTTCCTATATAATACTTATTGTTGTGATAGCTGAGGCAGTTTTCATAATAATATCTGTATTATCTCAAATATTGTGCATTATTAACTGTGCACAAACATGTTGCCTGTGTTTGCATGATGGCAAGCAACTCGCACCATTTTCAAATGTTGCAGGTCACAACGTTCCGCATTCTCAGTATCTGTTATAACTGTAATTGGCAGGAAATCACATTGTACATTGGTGCTCATTTGCATTAAAGATGGCTAGAATTCATGGTGAAGGATTGAGATTTCATTCTCAAAGGTGGGGTGTGCAGCAGTCCAAAGTGTTTGTTGGACTCCTAGTGAATGAACATAATGCCTGGCTGTTGCAGGAGCACTATCATGGGTCAGATTACAAATTGGATGCATTGAATACTTTGGCCTGGGATTTGTCCACTGTTAACAGTATCCTTGCACTGACAAACACTGTAAAAATTACTAGCGAGACCTCAGGAAGAGGAAGAGGGATCCCTTCAGTCATTGGATGGTTGAATCTAGAACTGATGGCACTCCACAGATGTGTGAGTATCACTTACAGGCACTGCCTGAATGATGAAGCAGCTGCATCTGTTTATGATTGCTGACCTTAATGTTTTTATATGTCCCCCACAGCTAATGTGGAGAGAATACTAAATATGCGAGCCTATGAAGGAAGACTAAGAAGGATGAGAGATGCAAGTGGTATATATTCTTCAAAAAGTACTGGCATTTTACCATTAGGAGCAACTCCAGCTTATTGTTCTAAACATTTGTATCACTGTGAGTATGCATTTGTCCATCGTAATGCAATAGTGAACATACATTAGTATGTTTATGAAAATAGTCCGGTATTACATATTACCCCACCAACTCTACACACCCTCCCCAAGAATAAAAATAATAATAATATCAAAAAACTCAGGTCTACAACTCCTACTATATTCTATATCCATCTCTACCCTAGTACTACTAGCATGCATTACCAGCTATCAAGTCATACTTTAACAAAACCTAATCATTCCAAAACAATCTACATCCATTACCTATACACCCACCTACACCTACATTCACCTAGCACCATACCTCTACCAAACCACCCTTATTCACTATTTCTCACACAAACTACTCTCAACATGTAGACAATCCCACACTACATTAAAACACATAACAATTATCAGTGAACTTAGCAGACTCTACCTATACCTCAAGACAAAACTCATATGTTGTGGTGACATACACCCTAACCCAGACCCACTCACCCCTAGCCCCAATCTGAATAATGCCCTGCTCCACAGGGAGAAAATTTCAGTCTTCATTATTAATCTTATTGTAAGGAGTATCCTGAACAAAGTCCATGACCTCCATGCTCTACTAACCTTATATAATCCAGAAATTGTCATTCTGACTGAGACCTGGCTAAAACCAGATATTCACGATAACGAAATTACAGCACCAGGGTATAACATCATTCGGAAAGACAGAGTAGGAAAAAGGGGTGGGGGAGTAGCCATACTATCTAAAAGTCACCTCATACTAGAACAACTCAACATCTCAACCCCTGACCTCAAAAACATGAAACTCACCCTTGCCAAATTAAAATTAAACCCCAAAAAATACATCAACATCATAGGCTGCTATATCCCACCAGGCAACATTATTACCATCGTGGAAAACCTACTAGAATGGATATCCAACTCCCTACCCCAAGAAAACATCCTACTAGGTGACCTCAATATAGATTGGCTCAACTGCTCCAAACAAAACCCACTCTCCCACATTAACCTACATGGATTAACCTAAAATATTACATTCCCCACTAGAACTGACAGAAGAATCAAACATCAAGCCATACTGGACTGGATACTTGTATCCCATCCTTCCCTCATATTCCTTGCTGGATGTCTGCCTGACACCCTCAGCGATCACCATCGAACATTTCTACTAAGATTTAAAACACCCCTAATAACACAGGTAACAGTACAGGAAATTAGAAATAAAAAACAATTTAACCATAACAACTTTAACAGAGACCTGAGTAGCTGTAACTGGACCCCCTTGAAAAAGTTATCACTCGATAAAGTAGTCCAATACTTTAATACAACCTTCATAAATATACTTAATGACCATGCCCCCCCCCCCAGAACCACCAAAATTAAAACTTAATATGCCCCCTGGCTAACTAAAATTACAAAAGCATTCCTCAAAAAATAGGAAGAAAGCCTGGACACAATTTCATAAGAGTAAAACCCAAACAGACAGACAAAACTACGTTGAACTACGAAACAAGGCCAAAAAACTCGTTAAAACAAACAAAATCCACTACTACCAAAATATTCAAAATAAACATGCTAATAACCCACAAAAATTCTGGGCCGCAATCAACTCTCTCTTATTACCAGGGAAAACTTCCACCCCCTCACCAAAAACAGAAAATAACCATGACAATATTACCACACTATTCAACAAGTTCTTTACAGAAACCAACCAAGCCCTTGCAAATAACCAAACTTGCCCTAATAACCCCCCTCCTACAAAAACATCTCCTCCTCCTGAAACAAAAGACAATACCACCCATTTTAACTTTCATTCAGTATCAATCAATATCCTTCAAAAACTCAAACCAACCACGCAAGCCACCAACAACCTACCTATTGAATATTTACAACTAGCTGCAGAAGCTATAGCTTACCCTGTCACTATCCTAATTAACAGATCCATCTCAGAATGTATGGTACCCCACTTATGGAAAATATCCCATATAATACCAATGCACAAAGGGGGTAACTCTTTTGAACTCAATAACTATCGGCCTATAGCTATACTATCCCCTTATCAAAAATACTTGAGAGGATAATCCACACACAATTGATGCAATATCTGCTAGAAAACAAACTACTATCTGTACAGCAACATAGCTTCAGACCCTTCCATAGTACTAGCACTGCACTTACCTCATTCACTAACACCATAAATAACCACAGAAATAATGGACTAATCGTATCTGCTACATTCTTAGATTTATCCAAAGCTTTTAATATGGTCAAACATATGAAACTCTTTCACTCACTCTCCACTTTAAACCTCAGTTCATCTTCTATCTCTTGGTTTAGGAGCTATCTATCTGGTAGGCAGCAAGCAGTAAAGTGGCAAAACCAAATATCCTCCTTACTGCCTGTTTCCCTAAGGGTCTATCAAGGCTCCATCTTAGGTTCTTTACTATTCACACTATTCACCAACCAACTCCCATCCACCACACCCAAAGCCTCTATAGTGCAACATGCAGATTACACCACTATTATATGTGCAGCCCCCACACTAGATCACCTTCTCTCCCAAACACAAGAATCCTTCTCTCTAGTTGAAACTTGGTTCACCAACCAACAGCTCATTCTTTGCCCATCCAAAACTAAATTAATCCTCTTTAGCTCCCACAGATCCCTTCCCCCCACTGACAGCTTTACTATCACCTCCAACAACAATACCACTATTACCCCTACCAATCACACCAAGCTGCTAGGCGTGGAAATAGAGAACCACCTTAAATTTGATCTACACATTGTCCAAACTATAAAGTTCACAAAAAAATCAGACTATGCTATTGAAACAAATACTATCTCTCAAACCATTCAAAAATAACAATAGCAAAGACACACCTACTATCTACATTACTCTATGCCTCCCCTGTGCTCACTAGCCTTCGCAAAACTGATCTAAACAAACTCAAATCATGCTACAATAAGATAGCAAGATTTGCTACAGGCTCATTCTATAGAACTAATTAGAATAGAATAAAATCAAAAGGTGCTTTAACAAAGTATTAGTTTAATGGTGTGCACACGTATGCAACCAGCTTATTGTACGTTTTTTAATTTTTTATATTTTCCCCCTAACAGATTTGTTTGTTTTTTAGTTGAATTGTACAGGTTAGAGATAACATTAAAGGTGGGAAAAGTTTTGAAATTATTTATTGTGGTCTCATTTTTCATATCACAAAAACCTGGCATTTTAACAGGGGTGTGTACACTGCTCTCCATGGTGATAATGAATAGCACAAGGAGACACAGGCATCAGACACAGTAGCCATTGGCACAGTGAAGTGACAGTGATTACAGTCCATTGGGTGAAAACTTGATTCTCACTGTCACTAAACATGATGTCCACAGGCTTGTGATTCCCCCAACCCTACCCCTCGTGTGTCTTTCACTGACCCTGTCCTTGCCTTGTATGTCTTGTCTATCTGCAAATTCTTCCTCACCTTCCCAATGTGCCTTCCCCTAGACTTGCCTGTGTTCCTCCCCAACATTCCACTCTCTCCTTAAAAAAAAGGACACCTGTCCCTAAAAAAAAATTGTTCCATACATAGCTCTCCATTTTGCATGTGTGTCTACTTGGCATACCTAATGTGGTCCAATTGGCTTCACAATGCAAGTATGTTGTTGTCACCCCTCTGTCTGCAGATGACAGTCCAAGTACATCTTAAAATGTGTACATGTACCCAGTTGTTACTGTTAAAGAAACGGATAGCTGTGGTTTTTCCCTACACTTGTCCTGCACATTCTACCTTCCTGTCACTTTGTTTTCCCCCCACTTGCTCCCCATTTTGCCACTTTCCTATCTTCCTCATTTTGTTTCAAGGTCCCATGGATGTCAGCATGATAATAGTGTTTCTCAAGTCATCACCCATTGGACTGTCAGCAGTGTTCCGTCACTGCACTACTGGCTGCTGTGGCCAATGTAATGGCCTACAGCCTGTCTGCCATACAAGGATGGACAGCATGTTCTCCATCCAGCATAGATGTGTGCCCACAGTCTGGTGCACAGTCCCATGCACCACATCTGGCAACTCTGCATGGGTGATGTAAGCACCCTCCCTGCCTCTGCTCCTATGGGAGAACACACACCTGGCCCATAGGGCAGACCTACCTGAGGGCCCAGGTAGGGCAGAGGCAGTCCAGAAATGTTGGGCCTTGGTGCTGCAGCCAGTTGAACAGGATTAGGAAGATCACCAGGAACCAGTCCACCCTACTGTGCTGTAATATTAACATACAAAATGAAAACAACATTAAACAAAATATAAATAAAAAAAATTACAAAAAGAAAAAAATAAAAGATAATAACAAAGGTTAATTGACATTAATGCAAACAGAATAATATATAATGAGATTTAACATAAACAGATGATAAAAAGTATACATACTAAACAAAACATAAGAAATAATAAATGTAATATAATAAGTTGTAATATGAGTAAAGAAATAAAATTAAAATAATAAGACATAAATCATAATAAAAATAAGTAATACATAAATAAAAAGAAGCTATGGAGTGGGGTGAGAGAAAAAAAGGAGAACATTAGCAACTACACACATTATACAAGAAGATTTCAAAATACCTTTATTGTTTTCTAATGCAGTCTACTATAAACAATAGCAACTCCTAATAAATCCGTGTATTACTTGGACTACGTGTACAGTGTTTACATGACAGCAGGCCAGGTCTGGTAGTCTGCACTTGAAATGCTATAATGATCATTACATAACAGTACTATATTTCTATTGATGTAAAGCTAACACAGTAATGTAATCTGATGATTGTTATATCTGGGGAGTGTGGTATTTTAAGCCACAAGTGGTATCTACAGTAATAATGTACTTCTACCTTTGAATACAACATAATGCAAACTCTCTTTCATTTATAGACTCATGGGCACTGGTATCTGGGAATCTAACTGTTACTTTGCATTTCAGACCATACCTCTCCACCTTTCAGAGCAGGATATCTGGACATATCGTGTCATATTTGGGTATACAAGGAGCCTGAATTCTGAACATATTGCTAATGTTGCTATTACACACATGGATAGCTGCATAGGATTTGTGTTAACATAACATATCAGCATTCATTTATTGACATCTTCATAAAGTACTTGCCAGACCAGCATGAACCCTACAATGATCAGGGCAAAGCAGTGATTGTTAAATCTGAATTTTCAGCAGATATAGCTATTATTGAAAGGTACATTACAGATATGCATTTACAAAATCATAACAAAGTATGATATAGCTGCTAATCCATCCATAACTGTTAAGGCTGCAATAAGAGTGCATTATACAATTGTTCTTACTTACCACATGCTTGTCTTATCCTCTCCGGTTGCCTAGTGTGGGACCTCACATTTGAGGCCCTCTCCTATGCAGCTGTGGAAAAAGGAAAAAGAATAAGCACTTATGAATACCATGTTTACCATAGCCAGCTTGAGTATTTTTAGGTAATACATGTGCATCATACTTACACATCACCGGGGTGTTCCCTGCTTGGCAATCCCTGATCCACTGATGATGGGTACACCTTTTTCTCATATAGAGATCATCATACTGGTGATGACACTATTCACCAGTGTGGGGGAAACCAGTTACACAGGTCTGTATTAAAAGACCGAAGAGATGTTTTATCGAACATCTCTTGGTCAACATATAAAGAGCAAATGCACTAAAGCATGAACGCTCAAAACAGTGATTTCTTTCCCTGGGAAAGAAATCACTTGGCCATCCCCATGTGTTTGCCCCTTTCCTCACTGTAGTGCTTTCTTGGAGTTGGTATATTTAGTTAGGGGGGGTGTGGGAGGCACAGATGTTATGTTTGAAAGTGTGTGTGTGTTTTGAGAGTTCGCACTTTAGTTGTTCGGTCTTTATGTGTCAACCAAGAGGTGTTCAATGAAACACCTCTTCGGTCTTTTAATATAGACCCCAGTCACACTGGTAGTACCCCTGCCAAACTATCCCAGGCTTCTACTTCATATTGGGTGCCAGTATAGTCCTCCTGCAACAGGCATGGGCCATGATCCTTAACCAGGAGCCCAATAAAAACCTTGGACTCTTGGACACTCCAGAGCTGTGCTCTAAAACACACACCTTCACCTGCTCCAGCCATTGCTGTACAAGTCAAACCTTAATGTATAAAGTGCAATGCCTAGTATTTCCCCTTTAAATACATTGGTTTCCTGCCACTTGCACTTACTGAGAGTGAGCACTGTCTACAATTTGATACATTTGAAAAAGGTGCATACAGCTTACTATCGCACAAACCGAAAAGTATATACATATGTATAAAAACAACTCAATATTTATGAGATGCTAAGCACAGCACAAAACAAAATTGGAAAACACATCACAAAGGGACATTCATGGTCAAGCCCTTCCATTACCAGGTTATTTGGATATGCTACAATTTCAAACCATCATATTGAAAATTAATGCAGTCCCTGGATTAGAACCCAGGAGTATTTGTACTTTAGTCCAAAACTTAACCCATGTCACCACCAAAGTACTAACATCACCAGCTTTGTTTTACTAGGTGTTATACTTTCCAGTGTATCAGTATAGAGCAGCTCCACTTAGCAGGTTTGAGCATCGCACAACATTAGACAATCATATTTAGTGAAAATATCCTGTTTCTATTTTTAGATATTTGCTACCTGGGTGGTCCTGCTGCGCAAACCTGATAAGCATCTGTATGTGCCATGGCACACTGTGCAAACATGTGGGATAGATAAAAAAAACATAAAATTACACTAGATGGGATAAGATTTGTGGATTTCAGATAGTCATTTGGGATGGCTTGAGGTGTATGATGTAATCGGATCATCGAGGCTTACATGGATTCATTATCCATGTTGTTCTGTGGAGTTTCACGGTCAATGCTACTGGTAAACGCCATACAACCTTACTTATGTGCAATACCCATCATGAATATTCAGTACACACACTACCAATGACACTTCATAGCCATGTACATGAATACACTCAGTGTAGGCTCTACACAGAGCCAACACAGAGTTTATTGAATTGAATTGAACTGAATGAATATTTTGTTGAACAGTGTAATCCCTCTGACTGATTGTTAGTTATTATTTGCATATGATAAGTCTCATATGAACAAATTGATATCAGGTATTTTTGAACTCATTTCAAAATTATTTGGACAATTTACCTAATGTAATACTGAATTATTTCAATTCCCCAGGGATAAAGTGAATGAGTAATTTCACAAACTCATTTTTAAAATCACACTTTCTGGATATACTAAATTAGTTTAGTTTTCAACAAAAGGTGAATACTCCTGCTAGAGGATCTTATTTAATAAAAGTTGATTTTGAACAATAAAGAAAGTTTAACAACTAATTTGTATATGCTCTATCCTATTAAACCTCAGTCACAATAGTATTACATTTGATTTTTGCATATGAACAAAGGCATGTCTACAAGAAGTTAGACATGAATGGGTTACACTGAGCTTTAGACATGGGAATACTTAATTTAAAAGCTTATATGGATTAATGCTGGTCAAACATTAAGAAAATGTGTACTAAATGGGTCCCCTTCACATTGTCAAAACTGCAAAATGTCGACATTCATATGGTCAAAACCATATGATCGACATTCGCAATTTCGACAATGCAGAACTGGCATCTCACTATTGTGCAGAATGGAGAGATTTCCATTCCTGCACTGTAGTGCGATCTCGGAGTTGGTATATTTAAGTTACAGGAGGGTGGGGGTGGAGCCCCCCACAGGGGGTGCAGGGGGGCATGCCCCCCTGCTAGCAATGTGTTTTTACTTTGTAACGTGTGCATTTATTTTGTTTTTGAATGCTCGACATTCCGAATGTCGATGATATGGTCTCGGCCATATGATTGTCGACATTTTGGCATGTCAATCATTCAATGGTAACCCATACTAAATATTTAGAAAAATTTCAGTTAGAGGGAAGAAAGGTAATTAAAAAAAAGTAAACTGTGGTAGAATAAGCAACCTGAAACATTAAGGAAAATACAATTGTACTACATAATATACAATAAAAATAGATCTAGTTATAATAGAAGATGTTTACACAATATAAAAAGGAAATTAAAATGCCACCTGAAGTATAGGAACATGACTTTATAAAAATCTTGACAGCAAGACATCCTTTTTTTCCAAATATGTCAGAGTTAAGACAAATTGTAAAGAGACTGTTGCTATATTGAAACAGAATGAAAAAGAGATCCTGTAAAGAAATGCAATGGCTGAAATCTCTAATGACCATTATATCAATCTGTGATCTGTATTTAAATAAATACAATAACCCTGTGTAGAATGTAAGAAAAACAAATTCCCAGATATATTGCAGAAGGAAGTGATTGATTTTTTTAAAACAAAAAAACTAAAAGTATACAGTTCATTGGGGTCTGATATTCATCATGCCAGTTTACTTGTTCAGCTGTCAGCATTATACCTCCCTTATTAACGAGAATGTATGACCATATACTGCAAAAAAGTATTGCACCAAGTGATTGGAAAAGATCATATGTAGTTTTCATATCTAAAGGAAGTTACAAATTTAATAAAACTAATTATATTCCTATAAGTCTAACAATGATTATTGGGAAATGGTTCAAGTATTGTATAATAATAAAACTTTTAAATGCTTGGAAATGTTGCCTGAACTTGATACAAAAACAAATATTGTTCTATACAAAGAAAATCTGCCCTTATTGGTTTATGAAAAGGCATCAGAATTAATGGATGTGGGTAAAATGTGTTTAGTGGTTTATCTGCACGTAGCAAAGGCATCTGGTACCTTAAGACAGGATTACATGGCACAAAGTTTATGTAATTCTTATATAATAATGTGGGTAACTAATTGGCTTTCTTCCCATGAACAACATGTAGTCAATCAAACTGGAAGACTACATCCAGCGTATTCCACAGTGTTCTGTCTTGGAGCCAATACTTTTTAACCTAACATTTTCTACAATGCCAACTTCTCTACATTTTCTGACTGTAAAGTAGGCTTTGGCTGAAGATGGTAAACAACATGATGTACACATTTTAAACAAATTTCGTACTAAAATAGAAACGTCTATTAAACTAGGGTTGCAAGTTAAACCTAAGAAGTGTAAAGTAGGAATGTTTGGTAAATACATTTGGGGTTAGATAATGATGGGTAGTAAAGCACTGCAAATAGTTGACTTAGGCACTGTAGTGGGAAAAGGTTGGGCTTTATGTATAATGTGCAAGAAATTAAAACTTTGATACAACTTGGCCTTTTATTAAGTGCTTTATAGACTAGGAACCACATGATTCAAAGGAATGTATTTATTTCTGTGGTTAGATAAATAGAGTTAATGTGGTTAGACAAATAATATTACATTTTGCAGTTTAACTAATTCAGACGTAGGAAGTTTAGAATCAATAAAAACATTTAACAAAAAGAATCAAAAATATAAATCATTTGTCATATTTTTGAAGTTTTTGAGATTATATAGCATATTATACAAATTGTTCAGAGGCAAGTTGTGCCTCACATTTAAACCACTAACCAACAATGTTTTGAGAAATGATACTGGACTGGCCCAGGCAACTAATTTTCTAAAGTTAATGGACAGTGGCTCTAATTATGTAATAAAACAGAACTAAAAGACAGATTGATTTTTGACACAAATTATATCAAAATTATGGAACAGAATTCCACTTAACGTTAAAAAATTCTATCTTACCAGAAGTTTTAAAAAATGTTCACTTAGTACATGGGTGTTAATTATGAAATTATGAAAACTGGTAAGCAACGATAACTTGGAATTATATAATGATATAGGAGATGTAGTGGCCATGAAGTGATTCTCAGAGGAAAATTGTTTGCAGCTTATATTGGCTTGGAAAATGGAGGCAAAGAGAAATGCTAAAGGACAACATTTTCTTAGAGTCAGTACCCATTTGAGTGGATATGGAGTCATGAGTTGTGTTCCAAATAGATAATCAGTGTAATAATTATTGAAGAGGAAAGTTTCTAAGTCACCAGTGTACATTTGTGACTAAGAAGAGTGTCACACTATTTGATTGTTTATATAGCCTTTGCTGGAAAACTGAATTCCTTTCATAAATACCCTTCTTGCTTACAACTATACAGCAGAGGGCCAGCAGACCACCAGTCCGGTAGAGGTCTAAGAAACTGAACAGTAGCCACAGGTCAGCTGATAAAAGAATTCTGGACATCAAATGAGGCATGTAGAGAATTTGTGGAGTTTCTGCTGACAATGGAATGAAGCACCATCAGCATTTATTTGAGGTGCTGTTGAGAAATTTATTACAAAGGTTATATAAAGGAGATGTGATCAGAACCATATGAGTGCATATGGCAGCCTCGAGCTTTGCTTTCCTGGCACAGGACCTAGTGCATTATGCCAAGCAATGAATGATATCAATGGTGATGAAAGGATGGGCCAGGCATCAAGGTAGGCAAGGGTATCAAAGCAGCCAAAGGGAATTGATTTGCTACCCCTGCAACTACAGGGTCTGCATGCTGCAGGTAGTGATTATGTGACATATAAGACAGGGGGCTGTGTTATGGGATTTTGTGTTATTGGAGCAATTTGTAGTAGTGATCTTTTTGTTAATTAGATGGCAGAGGCAACCTGCCCAAGACATCATGCTTACAGAACATCCAACAGTATTGTCTTTGTTGGAATCCAAGATGGACCACAATAAAAAAGGTCAACAAGTCCTTTTGGCAAAGTGTAATGTAGATTTGGTATACACACTAAGATGGGTGATCCCATTAAGGGGCCAAAACAAAGGGAGCAAAGGTTAATCAGTGTGTATTCTGCAAGTGCAGCAGTCTGCTGCAATGATTAACTGTTATGGACTTTAACCAAACTCATTTTTTGAGCACATCCATTTAGGACTGGGTTGGTAACTGACCTTGTAGCTTAGGGAGTATCCAATGAGGCTATCAGACTAGAGGCCGAATGATAATCTGGTATTTGTGTGTGACATGTAAAATGAAATTGTGGCATAAGCAGAATAAAAAAAGGGAGATAATATCGATAAGAGATTTTGGAGGTGCTAGAGCACTGAAGGTGGTTTAAAGTGGTGAGTACCCAGGCTATTATATGTGGACAGAATGAAAGCTAACAGTATTGTTTTCATTCTTTCTCTAGGCCAGAAGACATTATAAATGGGCCAACAGGGAAGCCCAATTGAAAACAAGGAAAAGAAGACAGCTCAGGATAGAGATGTCCAAAGACAAGTTGATATCCAAAGAAAGGAATGGGATGCCAGGAATACAAAGTTTACCAGCAGTATATTTCATAATTAGAGAAATAGAGCAACATGACTGAATTTTTAAACATCTAGGGTAATTCCTAAAAGCGAACTACTTGTATAAATTTTGAAATATGTGTTTTATTTTAAACAAATGCTGACTAAATTTATAGTCGTGTGCTTAAATATAATACAAAGGCTTGGTTGGATGAATGGAGTTAATCAAAGGCAATGGGGGCAACTAAGAAACACATTAATAAGTCAATGTATAAACAGCCCCAAGTTTGGGGGTTTACTACCATTAGGAAACACGATCCAGAGGATGGTGAACTCTTTTGTTATAGGCCAGATGGGTTGTAGTTCACACACGAATGGAGTTGGATTTACTTAGCTGACATAGCCAAATGTCTGTGCAGTATTTCTTTGAAGATTAGGCAAAAAAAAGGAAGGGACGAGAAAACATAGGGGTCTTGGGCAGTAATTATTAAACAAGAGGATAGTGAAAAAACAAAAGTAGCATTCATATTAGGAGACCATCTATATTACCCGATCGAATGATTAGGTTAGCAAATACCTAAACTTCAAACTGGTAATATCAAAAAATTAAAACAGCGAATGGCCAATTTAACATAGGGAATGAATTCTCTTGGCCACAAAAATAAAAAAAAAATTTTAAACCAAAATGAAGTGGGGGGCTTTGCCACCCACACCCCTCGATGTGGGGGTCTGTGCCTGCCACACCTTCCCTAACTAAATATACCAACGCCGAGATCAGTCTACAGTGGGGAAAGGGACAAAATCCATATAACGACCAAAGAAATTCTTTCCCTGCATTAAAATCGTCCATTCGCATTTTTTTGCTTTCGCTATTACCAGATCGACGTTTATGTATTCGCTAACCTAAATGTTTGATCAGGTAATAGGAACCTGTAGGAGATACAAGAAGAGCATGGGAAGAACATTCATGTGCAAAAGTGGAAGACATCCTGGTGGGTATAAAAATAATCTCTAGGGGTATAGATGGCTTATGATAAAGCACTAAGCATAAAGAATATGGAAAAGAACTTCTGATGAATTAAAAGGTGAGAGATGCCTTATATGGGCCAGTGGTTGGAAAGCACATGAAATGCTTCCACTGGGAGCATTAATGAATAAGGCTGTGGATGCTATATTCCATGGGAGTCAGAGTGAGTTAAAGCACTGAATAAAAAAGATGGTGAATACATTTTTCACTCATCAGTAATTGGGAATTCCAAATTACCAAAAATAAAGGTAACTGGCTAGGAGTTCATAGGTTCATAGGTAGGGACTAGGCTATTGGCCCCCGGGCCTATATAAGACTAGCCAAAAAGATACCCTGGCTTTTGCCACCCAAGAAAATTATTTTCCTGTGCCCCTATCGAGCAGAGCCACAGAAGTGATCCCCAGGGTGAATTTCCTATCTCCCATCCAATCATCAAGATTTTTCTTGAAGAGTTTTAATGAGGAGCTTTGTTTGATATAGTTAGGTAGTTTGTTCCAGAGTATGGGAAGTCTCTGGGACAGGAATCTATCCCTCCAGCATGTTCTGTTTATTCTGGTGACAAGATTTAGGTCTCTAGAGCGTGTAGCTCAGAGACATTGGGATTTCTTTAAGTGGGGCATGTCCAACAGCTCTGGGTTTGACATAGCTTTGTATGGTAGTCAGAGATCACCTCTGAGTAGGCAATATGTGACGGAGTAAAGCTGGAGTTTTTTAAGATGGACTGCATAAGGCATCTGTTTGAGGCCGGTAATCCTCTTTGTGAGGTATTTCTGTGGCCTTTTCAGTTGTTGTAGATGTCTTGTCAGGTACATACCAAAAGGGGTGCTGTATTCTATAATGTGTCTAATGAGTGTTGAGTAGAGGGGAACAATGACCTCTTTTTTCTTGGATGAGAAACCTTTTGTGATGAGGTGTGCCATGTAGAAGGATTTCCTGACTACTGTCGCAATGTGATTATCAAAGGAGAGACTACTGTCCACCTGTGTCCCATGGTCTTTTATCACACTTTTGGTGTTAAGTAGACTACCGCCTAAATGGTAGTTCATGGGTACAGAGTTTTTACCAAAAGGGATGACATTACACATTTTGGCATTGAGCTTGAAGCCGTGGCTTTGACACCAGACATCTGTCTCAGTGAGGCCCTTTTGTAGGATGTCCACATCGTTAGGAGTTTCGATTATGGCTCCTAGTTTGCAGTCATCTCTGAACTTCATTAGCCAAAGACCTTCTGTGTTAGCCTATACTTCAGAGAAGTAGATGCCAAACAGGAGAGGACCCAGGACTGAACCCTGTGGTACTCCACTTGTCACTAGTCTGAAGTCGGATTTGGAGTCTGCTACTTTCACAGTGTGGGTTCTGTCAGTGAGCCAGTTGGCAACCCATCTTGTGACATAGGGATTTATACCTAGTTTAGTGAGTTTATCTATAATTCCAAAGTGGGGGGTGGTGTCGAAAGCCTTGGTGAGATCTAGATAGGCTGTGTGAACCACCTTACCCTCATCTACTGCTTTGCTGATCACTTCAAAGATGTCTATCAGCTTTAAGAGACATGATTCCTTTTACAAACCCTAACTGGGTGGGGTCCAGAGTTTGGAGATTACCAATGTCTTTGTTTATAAGTTCCATGATGATATGTTCCATAGCCTTGCAGACCAGGCTCATCAGCCTAATGGGGTGGTAGTTCCCAGGGTCTGTAGTGGCTCCTCCTTTGTCGAGTGGGATAACTGTCACTGTGCGCCATTCAGTGGGCACAAAGTCTGAGGTGAGATGATGATTGAACATGGTACTTAGGTGGGGTGCCAGTTCATTCTGTAGTTTGTGTAGAACGCAACCTGGCATGTTGTCAGGTCCCATGGATGCTGTGTTCTTGGCTTTGGAGAGTGTGGTTTTTACCTGTGCAGCCGTAATTACAGGAACTTTGCATTCTTCCGGTATAGAGATGGGCCCTTTAGGAGGTGAGAGGGGGATAAAGTTAGCACTGCCAGGATGATGGCAATATCAGTTGGTTTTATATATTTAGTGCCATTTTACTGTAACTCAGAGCAGATCTGAATGTTGCCATTGAGATTCTTGACATAGCTGTAGAATACTTTCTGGCTGTCTTTACAATCAGTGGCAATTTTGTTTTCGTAACTAGCTTTGGAGGATTTTATGAGGGATCTCAGCTTCTTACTGAGGCTGACCAGGGAGTTCCTCCAATCATGGGATTTTACTCTTTTTTGCAACAGTTTCTTTCTTCTGTTGTAGAGTTTGTTTATGGCAGGGGACGACCAGATTGTCTTCCTTTTTTTGGAGGATAGCATCTTGGTTCTGTTAAGGATTGCACGATCCATGCACTTGTGTAAGTGCTTATAAAGTGCATTTGTGTAGGATTCAGCAGTCGTACCTCTATTGTCCGTCTGCATGCATGTCGTGAAGTTTGCCACTTCTGTCTTAAGAAGTGTGAAGTTGGCTTTGGAGAAATTTTTTTACGGTGGTTTCCCTAATGGGGGGTGGTATGTGGATGTCTAGGGTGATTAGCTTGTGGTCAGATCTGACCAATGAGGAATTAACCTCTGGTGTTGCCCATGTTGGTAATTAGGAGAAGAGGGGCAGGCTAAATGTGAAATGGCAGTATTTGTCTTATAAGCCTTTAACCACAAGGGACAACTTCCTGGAAAGGCCAAAGTTGATATTCAAGGAAATGAAATGAATCTGATAATGAATGGTGAGTGGAACTGATAAAGGAAAGTACAGAAAAGTGGAATTAATTTTTCTGTTTTGTATTTTGTTCATTAAAAATGGAAACCAAAGATCTGACAATGCTAAGCAATAATGATGCTTTATGAAGTCTGTAACCTACTAACGAGCTGTAAATGAACTAGTCATGTGGCAGTAACCTATGGCATTATTTTCTTGAAGGGTACATGGAAAGAACTAACCTGCGTAATTAAAAATGTAAACTTAAGAATGTTAGGCAGCATTGCTTTATAAAAGTGTTTCTATGTACATTATGTCCTATAACAAATTCATCATGCATATGTAGTCTATGTAAATTGTTAAAGCTGTAAATTTCTCCCAGTAATGATCTTATTACTCAGACATATCCTCTTACTGAAAAATACAATTGTAACAGCTATAATATTGTACAAATTGTGAATTCACTGGGAAGAATTCAAAAAGATTGTCTTTCTACCTTTGCTAAGTGGCCAGTGTGGGTTTGGCAATATTTGTGCTGCCTTATTGTCCCAGGTCATGGCTGAAAAGGCTCCCAAGACTGGTCCACCTACCAATTTATTTATTTTCCATTTGTTCACTGGATCGGCAACTGATCTATTGACCCTTTTCAGTCACAACCTGAATACTGATGAACAGTACAAACATTCCATTTAAATCATTTTCATTATATTAAAATTAATAGCTGATGTTATATGATTGCAATGAAGAGAAGACACATATATCAATGGTAATTGAATTGTACAGAAATACTTGAAGCGATGATCACACCCTTTTCAGCGATACTGCTATATCAGAAAGGCTAAAGTAACTATCATGCAGAAAGATAGGACAAGCACTTTAGGCTCAAATAACCCATGCCAAGTGAAACAATACATACCTTGAACTGTAGGACATGCTCTGACCAGATAACTAGGTATTTGTGCATGCATCAGTAGTAAGTCCTCCCAAATATTATCCTTAACAAACTGAACTCCAAGAAGTTATAGTCATCCCTGCCCCCCAGAGTCATTCCTGTCCAAACCAAGGACCAACACTACCCCACAGCTTCTGTAGCCAGCCTGAATACAATGGCTATCTTGGGGCAATGTAAGAACTGTCTCATGCTGTCTGATGACTATCTATTGCTTTAACATTAAAATGAATTAAAATAAAGATTAACTTGCCTAAACCTCAAAGACATCCAGAATGTAATGCAGGCTCAAAGCACTCTCAGCAAGTTAAGCCTACCTCCCCACATAGCAGAAGGAGTCAAAAATCATGCCCAGTAAACCCAAGCACTAAAACTGTCAGCAGTACAACCCACACCACACCTTTCTAAGGCCATCGTAATACACATAATCCATCATATGCTGAGGTTCTAAAGATTAAGTTGCCTAAGCCTCAAAGACATCAAAAATGCAACACTGGCACAAAGCAAACTCAGCAAGTTAAGCCTACATCCCCACATAGCACAAGGAGTCAGAAAGTCACAGATGTTGATACTATAAGGCAGGCATCTACCCAACCAAACATTCTAGATATAGGTGATTCCATTGTAAGACATACAGATATACCTCTCATCAGACTGAGTAAAGAAAGAGTGATAGCTAGTTGCTTATATGGTGCCAGAATCTGTTAGATCACACACTCACTGAAGTCCTTGAACAAGTACCAGTATGACTCTTTCATAGTACAAGTGGATGTCAATGACTACCTCACTGCAATATATGAAGAGAGACATGATGGATATCTGGGACTGTGCATCTTGGGCTGGAATGAGCCTAGCATTAAGCAGTATTCTACCTTCTCCAAGGATGATACTACAATATGACCAAACAAATAATTGACTTCAATAATTGGCTTAGTTTTGGATGTCATTCCGAGGGAGTTTAATATTTGTTAGCCTAGGAGGATATGATCGACAGACCACACTACTTCACCAGGGGTAGCCTGCATCTCTCCCCTCTATAGTTTTGAATACTGGCAAAATCATTGTCTATTCTCATAGTGCCTTTTTTAGACAATACCAGCCAGCTAAACATATCAACATAACAAGGGAAGTAAAGGAAAATATAAAGTTATTACTGATCAATTCCAGGATCCTAAACAAGAAGCTCCACTCTCTACAAGTCTTCCTGACAGGAGTATGCAGATGTTTGTGTAGTGACTGAGACATTGTTTAAAACAGCAGAGAGCACTCTGTGCAGCACTCTAACTCTCTCCAGATGTTTAGACCATCTACTGTGCATAAGGGGGAAAGGTGGAAGTGTCTCGGTCTTCATCCAGAAGCGACACACATCAAGGCTAGTAAAGCAGCATGATGCAATAGGACTTCCTGATGTCCAAATACCCATCATAAATAGTCCATACCGTATATTAGCTAGTCATAGAACTCCCTCACAATGTCTTTCTACTGGAACTGGAATTTCTTGGTATTAAATCCAATGCTATTTTCCTAGGAGATCTAAACTAACTATAGACTGGGGAAGCCTACACCACCACTAGTGCACAAGCACAGAGTTTCCTGGACTTTGTCAATAAAAATACCCTGGAACAATTAGAGTAGCCACTATCTTACCTCTCAACTGTACAGATTTTTGCAGAATGTCCAAATTTTTGTCTCATATTTTTGGTCTGTTTTTCTGGCAAATTAGTAGTAAATCATTAAAGACTAAAGTTAGAAAATAATGACAGATGTTTGAGTTTCAGATGTCATACCTTTTAGATAATCCATGCTAATGCAAAACCTGTTATTCTATCAACTTTCTAAGTTTGTAAGAGCAATATTTAAAAATTGTCCCTATTTTTGGGCCTTTGTCCCACTTTTATTTATGGCTTTGTACAGATTTCTTGCTCTAAGAGGTTGAGAGGTATGCTCAATATGGGGAACACCATCTTGGAAATTGTCCTTACTAATATGGGACATCTTGCACCATCACTTGTATATCTTCATCAGTTGTGATATCTAACCATAAAACCATCTCCTTCAAAATAAAACTGAAACTAGTGACCCGGTCTACCAAAGGTTCCTTTAGAAATTACTTTTAAGACAAACAACCTACTCCTAAGTTATAAGTTGTCAAGCTTCAAATCCCAACCAAATGCAGATAATGCTTCTGAATATGTAGAAATATATACCACCACACTACATCAGCATGTAGACAGCTGCATAGATTCAGCTTTATTTCATAGGAACAAATGCAAAGCAAACCCCAAGAACAAATCCCTATAGTGGAATCATATCAACAAGCTCTAAATAAAAAGAAGAGAATTTTGACCGAAAGTAAGAAGGGTAATTCCCTAAAGGATACAACCCTCATCATTGAAATAAATTACTCAGGAGGTTAATAAAATCAACCTAAGCCAAGGCTAACCTATACACCAAGCCAAAGACAATCAAAAGCCCTTTTCCCCTTTTTAATTATGTTTGTAATCTCAGACGCACAATGTAGTAATACACTGAGCTGATTGTGAACAATGTTACCTACACTGAGGCTGAAGATATAGTGAACCTAATGGCTGATAAATTCAGCTCAAATTTTACCCCTCTCTCCCTCCTGTCTATGTGAGAAGATATATCTGAAACTAACTCACCTCCAGCTATCACACAAGACCAAGTCCTAAAAGCACTATCAAAAGCTAAAAATTCTATATCAGTGGGTCCTAACAATGTCTCTGGATGCATCTTAAATAGCATGAAGCATGACTTAGCCAGCCCCATTAACAAGACTGTTTAACTTCAGCCTTCTTACAGGTTTTGTACCAAGTGAATGGAGAATACCAACAGTCATTGCCCTGCATGAGGGAAGAACTTCCACATGCATGGGGTATTACAGACTGATCAATCTCATATGCAAGACCATGGAAAGACATTTCATGGAACTAATCAATAAAGATATAATGAACCTTCAAATTCTGGACCAGTCTCCCTTTGGATTCATCAAGTGCAGGTCATGATTACTCAACCTGATAGACTTTTTTGAAAAGGTCACCAAAGCAATGGATGGAGGTGAAACAGTACATGCAGCATACCTAGACCTGGCCAAAGCATTTGACATAAACCCTCACTCAGGAAGAAATGAAATGCTAAATAAATTGGAAATAAACCCATGCATCAACTGCTGGATAGCCAAATGGCTTACAGATAGGATGCATGAGATCAAAATAGGGAAAGCTACCGCCACAAAGAGAACAGTCACAAGTGCAGTCCCCCAAGATTTGGAGCTGTGAAGTCTCCTGTTTGGCATCTACTCTTCTGAAGTAAAAGCCAATACCAAAGGGCTCTAGATGAATAAGTCTGCAGATGACTGCAATCTAGGAGCAGTCACTGAATCCTCAAATGACTTAGCCATCTTGCATAAAGGTTTGCCTCCAAAAAGTAAATGGTAAAAAATCATGGACTGAAACTAAATGCCAAAAAAATGCATTATTGTATTCTTTGGGAAGTTGTTTACCCCAGGAAACTACCAAATTAACAATATGCCCGTAATGATTTTAACCTAGTTGTTTGGGATTTGGGAAATTATGTGGACAGTGATCTAACTTTTAACAAACATGTGGTCACTGTCATAAGAAAATCTTTCTATATTGTGCAACTTATAAACAAAGAGATCACATCTAGCCCTAAAGATGACATTGTCCCCCTTTTCTCAGCCCTCATCAGGCCAGTCATTGAATATAATGCTCTAAGAGGTGACTTGTTATAGCATATAAGGCATCCTCAGACCCAGTACTGATGGACCTACTGCACATCAGCAAGTCAAATGGCATCAGAAATCCCAGTCCAGGCATCTAAACCTCATCTGCAACATCAATAGAATAGTTTGGTGGGACACATATATCTCACAGAGGATACTACTGGTCTGAAACAGTCTCCCCATCCATGTAAAACAAAGCTTATCCCTGTCCATATTCAAGAGCAGCTTAGACCTATGGATGGGTAATGGAAAATTTCCCCTGCACTGCCCCCCGTACTACTAATGGACACTGATAGCTCCTAAATACTTTATCTCAAGCATGAGTCCTCTCAAATTATCTATGGTATGATCCCAGTTATTATCGCTAGGAGATGTATGTAATTATCTACCATGGGGTGGATAAGGTAAATCTAACACCAGACAGGATAGATTAACTCAAGCACCAAAACAGAAACCAGCTAGGCTTATAATGACTCACAAGGGCAGCTAGCCTAGTACTTATCTACTGTATGAACCTATGAACATAATATAAATGTATACGTTGTATAGCATAATGTAGAATATACATACATACAATGTGACTTACATCCACAAGAGTAATATCAGCTTATACAAATGAGTTTCAACTGCTGTACAGTAACAGCTGTGCTTGTGATGGAATTATCCATTATTTGTATCATTTAGTCAGATTCGAAAAAGCAGGTGCATTTAGCCTCATTCTGTAGATGTTCACTTAGTGGCATTTTGAAAAATTCAAGTGTTTTTCACTTCATTGGGAAGGTGATTTCAGAATGCAGGTCCTAAAATTGGCGAAGGCCTTTCTCCTACTATACTACTGAGTTTTGGTCATGTTAGTACATGAATGTCATTCTGACTGTACCTAAATTGCTGGCCTTTGTTCAGTGTTTTCTTTTGTAGTTCAAGAAGAATTGATAGTCCCCTCCCCACCACACTACTGCAGAGGTGTTAAAACTGTCACTGCACTGAAAAACCCTTGCAGAATCAGTTCCTTGTAGACTACAAAAGAAAACACTGAACAAAGGCCAGCAACTGAGTTACTTTTCTGGCTGTAGCTGGATAACTTCTTTATGTATAGTGTAAAAAAAGGTCTAAGCCAAACCATACATGAGGGTGATTAAAGACAGAAAAGAAGCAGTCCTTTCACGGAAAGTAAAGAAAATATCAGTGACCCTCCCAAATCCCATTATATGTCAATGGTATGTGTCATACCAAGTATTATGAGAAAGAGAAAGGCGTTAAGGGAGTACAAGATCACACTGATACATTCAAGCCCCATTGGTAGCCATGTTGTGGAAAACAGGCTGAAATTACAAATAAAGCACTTAGAGTGATTTTGAGGTGTTAGAATTGGTCAGGAAACAAAGATAGAGTGAAAAAAAAACATTATTTTAATTCTAGGGTGGAGGTTTCCTTTAATTAGTAAAGTATATGTTTTATTATGATTAAATGTCAGATTTGAAATCTCTTCAAAACAATGCATGGAATTTAATATATGTTTTAACAATGTTTTTATATTACCTATAGTCAGTAAAATATCACCGCAAAGAGCTGTATTTTAGAATAATCATTCTCATCCATTGAAAAGCCCTTTATTTTTGAATTTGATCTAATATAGTTTGCAAAGGGTTCTATAATCAATGCAAATAACAAATGAGACAGTGGACAGCCTAGTTTAGTGCCTTTTAAAATTTTAAATGAACTAGAAAGAAAAGGGCCTAGCTTAACAAAAGAAAATGAGTTATTATAAAGCTTTGTGATTAAATTAATAAACTCCTGAAAGAAATTACATTCTTTAAGCACATTGTATAAGTAAAACCAATTCACTGAGGCAAACACTTTACCTATAGCTAAAGTTATGGTTGAAAGTTCTTTCTTATTCATATTGGTAAACTCTGTTAGTGTATTAAGCCTAATATTATCTTGAACCCTTCTGTTTAATATAAATCCAGTTTGATAATCATTTGTTATTCCTGGCAAAATATGATTATTTTCACTAGAATAGCCATAAATAATTTATAATCAACATTTAAAAGTTAAATGGGATGATATGAAGAACATAATTTTGGATCATTATCTTGTTTTAATATGGGTGATACAAGAAAAAATCTCCACGACCAGGGTACATTGGAAGAAGATTTAACTTCTTCAAATGTTTTAGCAAAATTTGTAGTACATTTTCAGGAATTAACTTGTATAGCTGAGGTATTGTACTATCCAATCCTGAAGCCTTGTTTGCTTTAAGGTTTTTAATTTGATCTTTCAGGACATCTAACAGATGTAACAGACATGATGTAACATTAACAGCTCACACAGGTCTGTTGCACACACCTGAGTGTTTTTACCAATAAAGAGTGTCGGTGAACCAACAGATACTGCTTCTTATTTTATACTGACACCTGAGATATCACTAGTGTCCATTTAGAAAAGGTCCATGATAACATCTTCGTCTACCTCACAGATGAGGAGAATCAGGATGCCTCTATACATGCATGCATTGGGTGCTGTTTCTCACTAACTCATACAGATGCATGTTGAAACCACCCTTCTACAGCAACATAGTCTGTGTGGAAGATGTATTGAAGTGTATATTCAAGTGTGTCGGCAAGGTGTAATGTGAGGAGTCATGTAATAGGTGATCTGTGATGTTGTCAAAGCCCATTGATTCTGTGTGATAGGCCTAGATGAAGGCAAGACAGTGTATAATGGCTATCCTCAACTGGCCTAGGGTTTGAACACAATCCCCACACAGGGATCATTGAGAAACTCTCCCAGCTGGGGATTAAACCTCATGTCACTAAATGGGTAACCAACTGGCTCACTGACAGAACAAATACTGTGAAAGTTGGTGAATCAACCTGTACTGGTAGAGCTGTCACCATTGGTGTACTCCAGGTATCTGTGTTTGGCCCGTTACTGTTTGGAATCCATTTCTTGACAGTTTACCTAAAGTATATGGCCTTTGGCTTACTGCATTTGCTCATTCTTGCATACTGGGTGCAGTCATTGAGCCCAAATATGATTTATTCTCCTATGATGATAAAATACTACAGGAGGGGCTAACACAGACAAATGATTGGTGACAAAGCCACATGGTCTACAAAGAAATACAAACATTTGTTTCTATTTTGACCTTCTTCAAAGTAGAATTCCCTGCTAATTACAACATTGACAACATTCCCACTATGCTGAAACCCAGTGATGCAAGTACTGGCTATACATGTATTTAGCACTCTGCACTTTGACCACCAAGTGTCCACGCTAGTATTAAATACCTATGTTGTTCACATCATAAGTTACATTGTTGTATTCATATCTCAGGATTATATTACAGCACTGTACTCAAACCTCTTTTTCTTTTTATTCTCTTTATTCTCTTGCGCCATAGCCAAATTATGGAACTCACTCCCACCCACAATTACCTTCGTACCATCATGCACCAACTTCAAAACTTTATTAAAAGCGCACCTAAAAACATGCTGGCTATGCCCTTGCAACTCCCACTCTAATATCATCCACCCCATCCAACTACTACCTTTCTTTCACCTCCACTAACTACCTTGATGATAGCAAGCTCAGATGCTCATAAGCTTAGTACTTATTATACAGCAGGAACTTCTCATTGTTACATTTGTTAATGCCTGTTATGTACTTCACAAATAAAGATTCTAGTTGTCTACTGATGTACTATGTTCTTCATCTGTAAATATGTTGTAAGTAATTTCTATGTTAAATTGTTAATTGCTATGTAATCCAATGTAACTACTGTCTGTTTATTTTACTGTGGAGCTTTTCTCCCCGGGCCTCTGCTGAAAATGGACCCACGTCCAGTCGGACACTCCTGGTCAACAAATTTAAATAAAATAAAATAAATAATAAATAAATAAATAAAACCTCATCAGAACACTAATATAGAGTATAATGCTCTCTTTTGCATGTACCTCACCAGACACATGCAGCAGCTGAAGAGACCACATGGGCTACTCACCAAGAAAACACAGTGCATACAAACCCTGCCATGATGTATGTGGATAGACTGAAATCCATGTCATTGTAATCTGTATCATATAGGATGAGGTGACTTCATACCTGTCAACCTCTTAGAGCAATAAATCTGGACAAAGCCTAAAATGATGGGGGGAACAAATAGGGACAGATTCTAAATATTGCTCTTACAAACTTAGAAAGTTGACAGAATAATAGGTTTTGCATAAATTTTCTGAAGGATGTGAAGTCTTAAACGCAAATGTTTGTCATTATTTAATGACGTCAGTCCTCAGCTATTTTCCAGTAAAGTACAGATTTTAGGATGAACACACCAGAAATATGAGACAAAAAATCTGGACATTCTACAAAAATCTGTACAGTTGAGAGGTATAAGTGACTTCTGCCTAGTCTCCAGGCCAATCTCTGTCCCTGCCCTAGTGGGAATAGTTCACATCCACAAATCAGATATAGCTGATGACATCAGCATTGTCTGGTGAGGAGAATATGGCAATAACAGTGTCCTACATGCTGGTATAAAAAGATCTATGTAATGTCATGCAAGTGCAGTGAGAATAGAACCCTCTACCTAAGTACACAGACTACAGACCTCTGTATTTAAGGCAAGTTCCACAGCTCAAGTCTGACTTGGAGTGTTTCAGACAACACTTTATAGCTGATGACATCAGCGGTGTCTGGTGAGGAGAATATGACATAGTGATGTAAAAGGCTCTCTGTAATGTCAAGCAAGTGCCATGCAAGTGCAGTGAGAATAGAACCCTCTACCTAAGTACACAGACTACAGACCTCTGTATTTAAGGCAAGTTCCACAGCTCAAGTCTGACTTGGAGTGTTTCAGACAACACTTTATAGCTGATGACATCAGTGGTGTCTGGTGAGGAGAATATGACATAGTGATGTAAAAGGCTCTCTGTAATGTCAAGCAAGTGCATACACACGCGCACGCGTGCGCACACACACACACACACACACACACACACACACACACACACACACTCTCACACACACACACACACACACACACAGACACACACAGACACACACAGACACACACACACACACACACACACACACACACCAGTTGACTGCAGTGAGAATAAAACCCCTACCTAAGTAAACAGACTACAGAGGTCAGTACTTTACGCAAGTGTCTGACTTTTACAAGACTGCAGGTCAACATATGAAACAAAAAGTAAGTACAAATGAAACAAAAAATAAGTACACACTGCTGAAGGTAGTCATGCCAAAAAAGAACCAAAGTAAAAAACAATGCAGATGTATCACCATAGACAAGATAAAATTTGTGATTTAATAAAACTTTTAAAAGACAAACCAAATGAAGAGAACATAGGATAAGTGCTTTCAGTAAAACCTTCTTCAGATCCTTTATTCATTCCCATTAAGGCAAAACTTTTAAACAGTGTTCAACCAATCATGCTGTGCAGGGGTGGCTCCTCTTCCATGGCTAATGGAGACAGGTCCCTCTGGTGGTAGTCCTCCAAAGTTACAAGTAGCAGGAATAAGTTCTGTTTATTCCCTCTTCCTGTTTCTACTTTTTATGTTTATGCTCCATTCTTTCAGAATGGGTTTTAGAGGTACCATTCCATTAAGGCCCTGTTGTTTATCTGATCTCAATTCCATAATCCACTTGGTCTCTTCCACCTCTGTTCTGTTTCTCATGTCACCTCCCCTTGGGCTTTCATTCAGCTTCATTAGAGCCAAAAATTAGGATTTTCTTCCACCCTAATATGCTGATACAAGGCTTTTGTAGTGACTTGATTTCTTATGTCTGATAGATGGAGTAAAATCCATTCCTTAAAAGCCCTATTTGTTTTATCTATATAGTAGGAAGAGCATGCCTTCATGATGGCTAAATATACAATGTTCTTGCTGGTACATGTGGCATAACCTTGAATGGAATAACTCTTCTTGGTGACTGGGTGTTTAAATATATTGTGTGCCCATATAAAAGGCAGGCTTTGCAAAAACCACATTTCCAGGTACCTTTAAGTTGGCTCCATGTACTATATCTGCTAATAGTAAGACCAATATGTTGACACAATAAGTGTTTCAGATTCTTCTTGTTCCAAAATGCAAAGTTAGCTTTATCCCCCACTATGTTTCGTAATTTCTCATCCAAAGTTAGGACTGGCCAAAACTTCCTAATAGAATTACAAATGAATCCATTATCCATGCTGTAAGTCAGTGTGCACCTCAAATTAGCTGAAGGTCTATAATTTTGTGGTTGTCTGATCTCTTCACACCTCCTATTAGAATATAGGGGATACTCCTTCTGAGTTGTAAGTTTCATGGCTTCTTCTCTACTCCTTCTGGTATTTTCTTCCTTATATCTTATTCTCTTAATGGTGTTCACAAGAGTTTCTTTTTCTTTTAAGAAGCTGTCATCCCTAGAATATAATTTGATGATACGTGTGACCTGATTTCCCACTAAATTCCAAAAGATGTGCCTTGGGTGCATGTTGGTCTGATGTAGCAAATGGTTTCACCATGTAGGTTTCCTAAAAATGATGGTTTCTACCCCTTTTCCCAGGTCAGGCAAAGTTTCACATCAAGGAACTCTGTTTCCCTTTCAGAGAATTTTAAGTCAAATCTCAAAAAAACTGGTTGTGTGAGAGAGAAATGTGACAAATTCCCATAGACTAGTGGCATCTCCTTTCCATAGGAGAAAGACATTATCCACAAATCTCATGTAGAAAATTATCTGATCTTTCCACAAGTTGTGTACATCTAGATCCCATTCTTTCTCCCATTGTGCCAAGACTATATTTGAATAACTGTTGGCACATGGGGTGCCCATGGCAACCCCCCATTTTTGCCAATAGTGATTGTTACCATATAGGAAGATGTTGTTCTCCAATACTAATTCTAACAGAGTACAAAAGAGATTAACATCCAAAACGTCACTGCCAGCAAATCTCCTGATGACTTTAATTCCATAATTATTCGGAATGACTGTAAAAAGACTTTGCACATCCAGTGTGACTAATAATAATCCTTTTTCCTAGGTTCTCATTTCCAGTTTCTCAAACAAGAGATCTAAGAAATGTGCTGTGTCCTTCAGAACCGTGGTGGCCTTTGATAGGGCCTTCTTTAATTCAGCTTCCAAGAACACTGATAGCGGCTCAGTCAGCCAGCCCCTTCCCAAAACAATGGGATGCATAGGTGGATCCTCCAAGTTCTTATGTATTTTGGCAGTCCACTAATGGTTGGTTTTACAGGATGGACTATATCGAAATAGTCATAAAGCTCCTTTGTAGTACTCCTAGTCATAAGGAGATCATATAGTGCCACGCACACCATTAATCAGTCTCATCAGATCTATCTTGTTCAATTTTTGATAGGTTTCTCTATCACTTAATAAGTCTCTAATCTTGGTGCTATAGAACTCAGAATCCATTACCACTATTGCATGTCCCTTGTCTGCTGCTTTAATGACAATGTCTTTTCTCTCCATCAATTCCTTGAGTGCTTGGTATTCACTTTGGGTCAGGTTATGGAATTGATTACTCTTAGATTGTGACCTATATCTTGCCACCTCTTCTTCACAAAGGTGAATAAACATATCTACCACAGGATGGTACAGCGGCACAAAAATGCTTGTTTTTTTATAAAGATTAATTTGTTCCTTATTGTTGCCAAAAATGTGTTTGAGGGAGGTATTCCTCCCAAAACATTTCATGTCTGTCACAAATTCATTTAGTGGTGATCTAATGAAAGGGATAAAGGAAAGACCCCTCTCTAAGACTGAAATCTGAGTCTCTGTTAGAGCACTCTTAGAGATGTTAAAGACCAAAGAATCAGTCCTATTTTCTGTAATTATAGCACTTTGCATGTTTCCTTTCCCTGCTGTCTTATCTCAGTGTGCATATGTTGCTGCTCTGTAATAAAAAGGGAGATTTTGTAAATAGGTAAGTGCTGAACCCCTTCTTTGGGTCTAGTGGTTACTGAAGTAGTTTCCATATGAGAAATGACTTATTTAGATGTGGATGCTTCAGTTCCCTTTTCTTTATTAGAATCATGTTCTTCATGACTTAAAGTCAGGGAGTTAACATCCAGAGTTGTTCCCCTATGGGTCGATGGTGTAATTGTAGCCATGTCACTAGTACTTTCCTTTAAGTTAGCTTCTAAATTAGGTGTTTCAAAATGTCCAGTTTCAGGCATTGTTACCTGTGTATTCTCAACTGCTTGGTTCACCTTGACTTTGCAGTTTCTCTTCCATTATTTATTTATTTATTTATTTTATTTTAACATTATTTTACCAGAATAAATCCAACTGGACACAAAGTGTCCATTTTCAGTGGAGTCCTGGGGAGAAAAGTTCCAAGGAAGTTAACAAAGTACATACATGGTTTAGATAACAATAAAAAACTGGTATACAAGGTAAGAGAAACAAAGAAGTACAAGAACAATTTTGTAAAACAATAAGATAATAATAGATGACAATCTCAAATATGACTAGCATATACTGCAAACCATTAAATCTACACACCAGAAACTAGACTCCCTATACTGGATCAATGGATTCCTCATTAGTCTTCCATTCTTTTGGCCAATTAAAGAGATTGCCATTCTTGTAATCATTGAAGTCACTAGTTAGCTTGTGGCTTTTAATAGTTTTTAATTTGTTGTCATAGGAATCTAGTCTGCTTTGTAAATTCTCTAGTTTAGAAAAGCAAGACTCAGATAAATTCATACACTCGAGTTCTTCCTGTTTCAGCTTAATTAGCTCTGCTACTACATCTTCTTGCGGTTTGAAGAACTCTGTTAAAAGCTTCATGTATTTGAAGCTCGTTTCTATATTTATTGCCTGCCACTTAGCTAAAAGTGAAGGAAAAGTGTTATCATAGCTCAACATGCATCTAATGCGTAGGCCCCAAGGTATTACTTGATGGTGTAGGCAAGCTTCCATATGGAAGCGTCGTCATTGAAGACGTTTTAGTCTGTATGCTGCATTCTCAACT
This sequence comes from Protopterus annectens, assembly GCF_019279795.1. Classification (NCBI taxonomy): domain Eukaryota; kingdom Metazoa; phylum Chordata; order Ceratodontiformes; family Protopteridae; genus Protopterus; species Protopterus annectens. Next base: position 249,407,229 of record NC_056751.1, read on the forward strand.
TCCTGATAAACAGCATCAAAGTCTTCATTTATATGCATATTTAAAGATTGGAAACTGCCTGTAGCATTTAAGTCAATTCCCAAAAGTGGATTTTTTAAACCTGTTATGAGGTTTGTTACTGTTTGTGAAGCCATTAGTCTCAAAAGGAACACTTGCCTGTTTCTGAAACTGCAGTGAACAGCAGTGGTGCTATGTGCAGTCTATAAATCAACTCAGCACAAATGAAACAAAAAATAAGTACACACTGCTGAAGGCAGTCTTGCCAAAAAACAACCAAAGTAAAAAACAATGCAGATGTACTAACATAGACACAATAAAATCTGTGATTTAATAAAACTTTTAAAAGACATAAACGAAGAGAACATAGGATAAGCGCTTTTGGTAAAACCTTCTTAAGATCCTTTATTCATTCCAATCAAGACAAAACTTTTAAACAGTGTTCAACCAATCATGCTGTGCAGGGGTGGTTCCACTTCCATGGTTAATGGAAACAGGTCCCTCTGGTAGTAGTATTCCAAAGTTACAAGTAGCAGGAATAAGTTCTCCTTATTCCCTCTTCCTGTTTCTACTTTTTATGTTTATGCTCCATTCTTTCAGAATGAGTTTTAGAGGTGCCATTCCATTAAGGCCCAGTGGTTTATCTGCTCGCATTTCCATAATCCACTTGGTCTCTTCCACCTCTGTTCTGTTTCTCATGTCACCTCCCCTTGGGCTTTTGTTCAGCTTCATTAGAGCCATAAATTTGAAACTGTGATTTTCTTCTACCTTAATATGCTGATAAAGGGCATTTGTAGCTACTTGATTTCTTATGTCTGATAGATGGCGTAAAATCCATTCCTTAAAAGCCCTATTTGTTTTACCTACATAGTAGGAAGAGCATGCCTCGCAGATGGCTAAATGGCTAAATATACGTTCTTGCTGGTACATGTGGCATAACCTTGAAAGGAATAACCCTTCTTGGTGACTGAGTGTTCATATATATTGTGTGCGCATATAAAAGGGCAGGCTTTGCAAAAAACACATTTCCAGGTACCATTATGTTGGCTCCATGTACTATATCTGCTAATAGTAAGGCCATCATGTTGACACAATAAGAGCTTCAGATTCTTCTTGTTCCAAAATGCAAAGCTAGGTTTATCCCCCATTAATATTTTGTAATCTCTCATCTGAAATTAGGACTGACCAAAACTTCCTAACAGTATTACAAATGAATCCATTATCCATGCTGTAAGTCAGTGTGCACCTCAAATTAGCTGAGGGTCTATTATATTGTGGTTGTCTGGTTTCTTCATACCTCCTATTAGAATATAAAGGATACCACTTCTGAGTTCTGAGTTGCATGGCTTCTTCTCTATTCATTCTGATATCTTCTTCCTTATATTCTCTTCTCTTAGGGGTGTTCACAAGAGTTTCTTTTTATTTTAAAAAAGATGTCATCCCTAGAACATAATTTGGAGATATGTGTGACCTGATTTCCCACTAAATTCTGAAAGATGTGTCTTGGGTGCATGCTGGTCTGATGTAGTAAATTGTTTCACCATGTAGGTTTCCTGAAAATTATGGTTTCTAATCCTTTACCTGGGGTCAGGCAAAGTTCCACATCAAGAAACTAATGGGAATGAATAAAGGATCTGAAGAAGGTTTTACCAAAAGTGCTTATCCTACATTCTCTTTATTTGTTTTGTCTTTTAAAGTTTTATTAAATCACAGATTTTATCATGTCTATGGTTCTACGTCTGCATTGTTTTTTTTCGCAGGTCAACTTACAGTGGATGACATCAGCAGGGCATGTTAGAGAGAAGATGTTGGGAGGCCTGCATGAAATGGATGTGTAGGCATGTGTAAGTATCAAAATGCTGTCAATCCATTGGAGTCGAGCAGTAACTGTAGAATACACACCTCTGATCTTCTGCCTAGACGCACAGACACAGTTGATTGCAGTGGGAACAGAACCCCAACCTACCTACAGGATACACACCTCTTCTCTTCTGACTAGACACACACACACACACACACACACACACACACACACACACACACACACACACACACACACTTGACTGCAGTGAGAACAGAACCATTACCTATCTGAGTACACAGACTACAGAACCCAGTACTTTATGCAAGCACCATGGCACAATCCTGCCTTTTACAAGACAGCAGGTCAGCTTATAGTGGATGACATCATCAGGGCATGTTGGAGAGAAGATGTTGGGAGGCCTGCATGAAATTGCTGTGTAGGCATGTGCAAGTATCAAAATACTGTCAATCCATGGGATTGGAGCAATAACTACAGGATATACACTTCTTCTCTTCTGGATAAACAAACGCAAACACAGTTGACTGCAGTGGGAATAAAACCACAACCTAAGTTCACAGACTACAGAACTCAGTACTTTACACAAGCTCCACAGCACAAGTCCAACTTTTACAGGTCAACTTATAGTGGATGACATTAGCAGGGCATGTTGGGGAGAAGTTGTTGGGAGGGCTGCATGAAATGGATGTGTAGGCGTATGTAAATATCAAAATACTGTCAATCCATGGGAGTAGAGCAGTAACTGTAGAATACACACCTCTGATCTTCTGGCTAGACACACAGACACAGCTGATTGCAGTGGGAACAGAACCTCAACCTAAGTACACAGACTACAGAACTCAGAACTTTACACAACCACCACAGCACAAGTCCAAATTTTATAAGACTGCATGTCAGCTTATAGTGGATAACATCAGCAGGGCATGTTGGACAGAAGATGTTGAGAGGCCTGCATAGGTTCATAGTTTCATAGGAGGTTACTAGCCTAATGGCCCTAGGGCATTTACAAGCCTAGCCATGTAAAACACAAGTAAATTTAATGAGCATAGTTAGATGATTATTGTTAGCAGAGTGGCTTTGTGATTATCACCGAGTGGCCCTGTCCATGAGCAACATAGGTGCCACCCCAGGGGTGAATTTACAATCATCCATCCAGTTGTCAAGGTTGCGCTTGAATAGGGTCTTTGTGGAGCACTGCTTCACATGGAATGGGAGCCTATTACAGAGGAGTGGCAATCACTGGGAGACATATCTGTCTCCCAAGCATGTTCTGTTTATATCATAGGCTAGGTTGAGATCCCTGGAGCAAGTTATTCTTGTCCCATTTGATTTGCAGATGTCCAGCATTTCCAATATGGCAAGGTCTGAGACTGCTCTGTAGGCTAGGTATAGGTCACTTCTCAGCAGCCTGCATGATACTGAGTACCATGACATGTCTTTCAGTCTTTCCATGTATGTCATATTTTGGAGGCCCTGGAGTCTCCTGGTCACAGACCTTTGTGTCTCCTCCAGTTGCTGCAGGTGTCTGTTGAAGTACAGACAGAAAGGAGTATTGTACTCAATTATTAGTTTGATAAGGGTAGAGTACAGCAGAAATATGACCTCCCTGGTCTTGGATGTGATGGCCTTATTTATAAGGTGCACAATGCAGAATGTGTGTCTCACCACTGTGGACACATAGTTATTGAAGTGTAGATTGCTATCAACATATGGTGTGTGTGTGTGTGTGTGTGTGTGTGTGTGTGTGTGTGTGTGTGTGTGTGTGTGTGTGTGTGTGTGTGTGTGTGTGTGTGTGTGTGTGAGTGTGTGTGTGTGTGTGTGTGTGTGTGTGTGTGTGTGTGTGTGTGTGTGTGTGTGTGTGTGTGTGTGTGTGTGTGTGTGTGTGTGTGTGTGTGTGTGTGTGTGTGTGTGTGTGCTCTGTCGGTGAGCCGGTTGGCTATCCATCTAGTAATGTATGGGTTAGTCCCTAGATGGGAGATTTTCTCTATGGTACCTGAATGGGGGATAGTGTCAAAGGCCTTGGATAACTCAACATAGGCAGTATGTTATCCCTCAACCAGGCCTTTGGGGTCAGCATCAAAGTCCACTAGGTTTAATAAGCAAGACCTACCCTTGACAAAACCAAAATGGGTTGGGTCAGGTGTGTTGAGGGTCACCTATGTCCCTGTGGATAAGGTCCATGATGACTCCTTCCCTAACCTTGCAAATAAGGCTTTTTATGCTTATGGGTCAATAGTTATATTTCTGCATGTTAACAGATTCATGTGCATTGCTTATCACACAACATTTAATATTCATTTCTGTACTGTAGGTAATATATGTGTGAAAAAGTACTGAGACACCAGGGTTGCTGTGCTTGGGGGAAGTCAACACATGGCTGTATTGTAAATATGTGACGTATTGTTGGATAGGGTCTTCAGTTTGTTATGTTTCCTCATGTACATTTATGACATAGACAGGAAATGGAGGGTAAACAGCAGTAATACATAATAATATTTACTATTCCATAGCACAGCAAGCAGCGGGTTTTAGTGGCAGTTGGCAAAGTGTTTGTGCATTCACGATACACATTTCCAGTACTTTCTTTGCACTGAGTCTATGAAACACACCTGCTGCTTAACTAACTCGGTGTCAGCAGGTGTGAATGCATTGACACATTTCTGTTTGAGCCTAGATGATACTGGGTTCAAATTCAAGTGTATGTAATATGTTTAAATACTTTTAACTAAACACTGATAATGCAATGAGTTGGAAGGTTAATCTCACACTTGGCTTTAGTTTGAGGGGTGTCTAGTGATGTAGCCTGGAAATATATATTGGAAATTGGAAGCTAACTGTTAGGTGAATTAAGTTTGCAGACATTACCCAGGGGTATAAATGTAATGACCTAACATATTTGTTTTTGCCTTTATACACTGACGAAAAATTATTTTTACACTGTGGGCTTCAAACATAGGCATAAGAGACAAAACATTTTCTTCCACAGCATTGCTTTTTCATCTTTGCCACAGAAGTGCTGCTCAGACATAGTCAGGAATCATACATAAATATAACTGACAGTTTGAGCTGTTTCACATGTATGAGTGTGACCTGAAAAGGTTATTGGATATAGATCCAGATGTGTGTGTGTCTTATGTAATTTTAAATCCTATGCAATTCCAGATAGCAGAATTATACTCACAGAAATATAGTAGACAGTATATCCTCAGTCATACATCTGAAAACATAATACTGGTGTCTCGTCCGTCATGCATATAATTCATATCAGCTCCACAACCTAAAGTGTTATAAGTGAGTGTAAATATAATGGGAAGTGGAACAAAAGTAAAAGTGTATGGAATATCCTGTATTAGAACCCAGGACCATGGGTGTGCCAGTCCTACACTTACACCTGTTGCCACAAGAATGTTGTAATAACACTTGTCTGTTTTTCAGTTCATTGCTATAAATTGCACTGCCACAACAGTAAAATAGGTTGCACAACCTGTACTAGAACTCAGGGCCATCTGTACTTCAACCCTACACTTACACCCGCTGCCACAGGACTAGCTACATGTCTCTGTGTTTACAGTTATGCAATGCCACTTGTCAGGTTTGTGCTGTGCCCAACAAAATTAATTGAATGCATCCAGTTTCAATTGTTCATAGGATCATAGGAGATTACTAGGCTATCAACCCGGAGGTCATTTTAAGCCTAGATGTTTCATCTCGATATAATCCCATAAAAATGTTAGTCAATGCCCAAAATTGCAATTAGTGATGAATACCCATGTCCAGAAGGGTTGCAGGTGCTATCCCCAGTAAGAATTTATGGTGCCCCATCCACTCATCCAGATTCCTCTTGAACATTGTCATAGAGGTGCTCTGTTTCACATGAATCGGTAGGCTGTTCCAAAGACTTGTTAGTTGCTAAGAGATAAATCTGCCTCTCCAGCATGCCCTGTTTAAGTCACAAGCCATATTTAGGTCCCTGGAATGGGTAGCCCTAGTTCTGTATGATTTACTGATATGCAGCAAGTTCATTAGGTTTAGGTCTTGGATTGCTGTGTAGGCCAGGTATAAGTCTCCTCTACGAAGTCTACATGACACAAAGTATAGTGGCATGGACTTTAGTCGGTCTGAGCAAGGCACAAGCTGGAGCCCCACCATGATCTTCTTTGTTAAAAACTGTTGAGGTCTCTTCAGTTGGTGCAGATGTTTTGTATGGTACATGGATAACAGTGTGTTATACTCAATTATGGACTGGATTAGTGCAGTGTATAGAGGGGCTAAAACCTCTTTTACTCAACTAGACTGCAGATCTCATGCCAGTGACAGAACAGTGTTTCCACTCATTATGTCACCTCTGGTGATTGCTGCTATGCACTGATGATAAGCCCTGCAGTGCTACATCCCATATCTGAATGCATGAAATGAAAACAAGGATGTGTTGTCTCAGTCCAAATATAGGACTTCACCTTGTCAAATGCCCACAACAGTATACACAAGGGTATGACCAGTGTGATGATATCACATTTAGGCCTGTGCAAATGCCTGACATAATGCTGAGTAGTAGTTAAACATTAAGGGGTAACATAGCCATATTGATGTGTGTGTGTGTGTGTGTGTGTGTGTGTGTGTGTGTGTGTGTGTGTGTGTGTGTGTGTGTGTGTTGTCTCTAACTTTGTAGATATGGGTGTGTGTATATATATATATATATATATATATATATATATATATATATATATATACACACACACACACACACACACACACACACACACACACACACATATAATGAATAATCAATAATGAATTTGTTTGAAACGCAAAACATCAAACAAACGCAGTGTGGGTACAAATTCATTCATAGTATCAGTGGACATATGAGAATAACAGCTAATAAACACCCTCACTACAGGTAATTAGGTGGCTTACAAAAGGGTAATACAGCAGTTCAGAAACATTAGGAAGATGCAAGGTTGTCCAGTTGTATGGCTCATAGCAGTAAGACAATACAGGCCACACACCCTGTTACTGTTAGACCCTGATTAAAACAAGTTGATGGCAGCATTCCACCTGGCAAGCTATCAGCTGGCTGCACAAAGCCATGAGATGGCAGTGTGACCCTTATGTGACCAACTACAAATGATATGTCATCAATAATGCAAGAGATTGGTTTTCATATCCTGTTGTTTATCATCCCTATGTGGGGCATTTAGCTGGTCAGAATAAAAATATTCTAATGATAAATAGGAGCAACCTATGACTAATTAAGAGGTAAAGACCCAATGGCTGGCTCCAGCCTCAGGGGCCACAGAATGGAATGTAGTACAATGCCTACAACATTACCAAACACTGTGCCTAGAACACATAAGTCCACTCACACAGTTTCATCACAGACTGGTACTTTAGAAGGAGCAGTTTTCTGCCATAAGAAGGGTATGTTGAATACCAGTGGCGGATTTAGACATGGGCGCAGGGGCACGCGCTGGCCCCTTTTTAAACTTTTTTTTTTAAATGCATGTCTTACAGAGAATCCTGTCAACAACGTGGCTAATACTGTACATTGGAGATGTAATTGGAGGTTGCAATCAGATGACTTTTCTCTAAAATGATCCTCTTAACTGCATTTCCATTGTAACTTAGGCACGTTGGTGACAGCTGTGATAATGAGTAAAAGTTATTTACCTTGCATCAGACTGTTCACGACAGTTTAAAACCAGACAAAAGACTTTGAAGATGCTCTTCCAGTGTGAGGGAGTTATCTGCATTGAAGTACCAATTATTTTCAAGGCGCCAAAGAAGCGGTAGTTGAGTAAGTGCTGCATTTGGTGCGCTTTCAGCATAAATTGATATATAACTCGCAGAACTTTATTAAGCATTTGTTGATGATGTTTCTGGCCTCTGTGGCAAGACTTGAAATATAAAATAATGGTCTGTGCCACAGATGACTCACTGTTTTTGGATGCTGCAGACATCTGCAACACAACACCTGGCAGGCATTTAGATAACACAGGAAAAAAAAGTTGTGCGCAATTCTGCAATGATCTGGCCACTCCATGCATGTAACTGGAGCATTTGTACGGTGCAGGATTCCTAAGTGTCAAGAGGAAACTAAGTGAACTCAGCAGGTGGGTGGGTATCATTCAACACTTTTTGCTGAAGGCCTGGACAACCATTATGTAGAAGGAGAGTCCTTAGGGTACCAATATAACACTGAAGTACACAAGTGACAATAACATCCATACAGCCGTTTTTAGTTAGAATTTTGCAGGATGTCCTCGTTTTGTGTCATATTTTTGTATGTTCCTCTTAAAATGTGTGGTTTTATGGCAAATTATTGAGAATTTAAGTCAGTAAACAGCAACAACTTTTGAGTTTCTGAGTTCATACATTTCAGAAAATGAGTGCTAATGCAAAACCTGTTATTCTATCAACTTTTAAAATTTATAAGTGCAACATTTAAAATCTGTTCCTGATTTGGGGTCTTTGTCCTTCCTTACATATTTTTTTTTTGTTTGTTTGTTTTATCCTGAGTTCTTACTCTAAGAGGTTGATTGAAAGTAGTGCACAGTATAATGCCCAGGGAAGACAGCCATCATGAGTCTCCAGAGCACTCTCATCCCATCATGTAAGCTACCATGTTTTGGTGTCTGTCAAAGTCTTACAGACAAAGCTGATATTCTTCAGAATAAGCTCTTCTGAAATGCCAAACTGTGGTGTTGCTTATACAACTGTAAGAATAAAACAAATTACTTAAAATTCATAGCACCTGGGTGGTATTTTTTTCAACTGTTTTATGTAAACATTTACCGAATACTTTATGCTACTCTTTGTGGATAGTGGGAAAGCCCATACATTAGCACTGATATCTGAATTCCTACCTGCCAAGAAGCAAAAAATGAGGCTGGGCTGATAAGGCTCTGGTTACTGGGATGCCATACTCCCATAAACTCATCTGTGTAAACATCACACAGCCCTCAGCATCGCTCCAGTCCCAGTAAGGAATGGTAAGGTTTTCATCTCCAGTCACTTTCTGGATCTCGTGTTCCCAAAGAAGCAGGTAAGCTCTGTGCCACAGAAGGAAATCTAGCTCTTCATGTGCAAAGTCTATATTTCTCCAGAGACTCGATTCACTTCTGAATGCATCCCAGGAAGAGTAGTAATGCATCCAAACAAAGATATCATAAACGTTTATGTCCCGGAACATTGGTCTGGTGCCATTGTTAATGTCTGTATAAGTGCCCACAGCAATAATATCGTCTCTGCTAGGAGTGTGCTTTGCAAGACTGAGGTGGGCAAGGAACTTGTTCCATTTGTTGTAAAACGTTGCCTGTTTTATGTAACAGTTTGTCAATTATGTAACTGTTTTATGTCTGTTGAGAGACTTGAATACATTGATGATATGGCGGATTCTGGCACCTGACAAAAAACTAACCATGACTTTCTCCTTATCCAGCCTGGTGAGGGGCACATATGTGCATCTAACAATGGAGTCTCCTATGACTATGTTGGGTTTACATTTAGGCCTTAGTGGCTGTGCGACACATGTGTGAGGACTATGTGTGGTGTGGTGGGCAGTGGAGTTTGCATGCGTTTATGCCTCTGAGGTCTCTTTTGTTTGGGTATGCTTTTGTTGAGGGCCTACGCATATGTGGGAGTGTGTTGTGTAGGTGTGAGTGGTGTTGCTAAGGGAAAACTTGTAGCTGGGATACCTCAAAAATGGTTAAAAGCAATTCATATGTCTTTCCACACGTGATGTCAGAGCTTCTTAAGGTAATCTTTTTCACAACCACCAAACCTAGTGTCTCACTTTCCTGCTTTCACCCAGTAGTCAACTAACCAGACTGCTCCCCCCACTTTTGCAAATTCCTGGATCCGCCACTGCATACCCAGCTTCAGATGAGGGCTGTATTGAAGAAAACAGTGGACTGATGAAACTTGGACCCCAAACATATACCCTATTCTCAGTAAGACCCCATGCTCATTTAGCAAAGTCACAGCCACTCAAGAGCAATAGGCAAGGACATCATGGAAGAACATCAAGAAATTAGGAAGATTGAAGTCCAATACTTATGAAAGATAGCTGAAAAATAACATCTTTTAACATGCCTAACATTATTGGGTTTTTTTTCAGAACTCTGAGTGTTGCCTGTAAGACATCCAACAATACCGTTTGTTGACTGGAGCTTCAGGCATATTAGATTGCCTGCTACCTCGTTTGTGCTCTTGCATGTAAATTGAAACTCCTGTCTTATATAGCACCTTCTGGAACATGCTGTCATTACCTGTGATGTACTGTGGTACAAAAGGTATAACATGTAACCTACGTGTTAAAGCCAATATTATGATATTTACACTGAGGCCACACAATCTGCTGAGCTGTACACTATTGCATGATCTTTACATTTGCCCACTATTCATGGTGATACTTATATCAATAGTTCAAATGGCATTTTTATATGTGCAGTTCTTGCTCTGTATGCCATACTTCAGCAGACAGAGTGCTGTCAGTCAGTAAGGTACATGGCCCATTCCTCCCTGCTTGACCTCATACAGCTGTGCAAAACACACACCACCATGAATGCCCACACCAAAGATAATAATCTTTTATGGACACAGAAATAGAACATGGCTAGCACAACAAATTTCTATCCCAAGGAATCCTGTACTTACTGAATAAACATCCTATGTATGTCAAGCAATAGTACACATGGTCTGTATTTAGTAATATTCTGGACGAATAGCTGGGAAATCATAAATCCTCTTTGGGGTATACAGCATGGTGCTTCTTGACCATGGAGCTTAACTCACTTAACCATGCTTGAGCTTAGCAGGCTATGCTTCTCAATGGTCTTTTCAGCTTTATGCCTAGTGTGTATGTATATATATATATATATATATATATATATATATATATATATATATATATATATATATATATACCTATGAACTTATAAACCTAATATATAAATTACCAAGTATCTTACAAATCTCCATGCTGCATATACAATATATAAGCAGACAAAAATATCAGTTTATTGATTAATGTATTTCTATAATCCATCTGATTTGAATGTCATTATATGGTCATTAGAATATACTATTGACCACACCAATTTTCATACTACCATGATTGTGCTACAGATATCTCCGAATTGCACATGCCCTGCATGTCAACACTTACTGCACAGTTTAGCTTTACACACTGTGCTGTTTTTCCTTTCTGAATACCCCTTACTGTGTTCTTTGTCCTGTAACAGTACCAACTATATACACACATAACATGGTACCTGTAAATAAACATTTAATTGTGTGTTTCAATAAGTAATGAAAACAACAAATAGATGGGTGCTGTACTCTCCAAGGTACTATTTAATTTATTCCCATTATTTCTTTATTCAGCTGTTTATTTGTTCATTTCAGGGTGGCTGACAGACATGTGAGTCACAACTTGATCTCCATTGGGGCAAGCTGCAAACAGAAAATTGTAAATTGAAGTAACAGAAAAATTAAAACAAACTGAAATAGATAAAACAAAATCCACATCAGCAGAACCAGCAGGAAAAAGTCCAATGTTAAGTGTTTTATTAACATCCACTTTTCGTTCAAAAAAACTGAACTTCTTCAGACAGACATCAAAAGGTAGCAAATGTAAAAAACTCCTTAAATACACAATTAACAACACATGATACATTTGAATGGACCAACCAACTGGTTGAAACTCACTGACATCAATGTGTGGGAAAAAGCTGATCTCAAAACTTCTTAAAGTACTACTGCATACAACAGTCAAATCCATGGAAAATGTGTTTTAAAACCAAAACAAAGTGGAAATATGTATAAACATAATATTTAAAATGTTTAAAACCAAAAAACGTAGTATATAAAACCTTTTTAATGACAAAAGGTAAAATGTAAAAAATAGTAAATGAAAAATACTCATAATAACATTACCTCTGCATGCTTCTAAGTTTCAAAATGCAAGCTAAACTTACTCTGTCATTGAGACCTGGAAGTCTATAAGAACAGAGTTTCAGCTGCCAAATCACTCCTAGGCGCTCTAATTCAAGCAAGATGATTGTTAAAAATATAAGAAATGAAAATGAGGTCAAACTACAACTGCAGTTTTGCAGGCAAGAAGAGCATTATTGCTCATGCCTGGAGTATATGTATGTATGTACGTACATATGTAAAATGTATAAATTTAAATAAGCTGTTTAACAGAGTGGCTATGTTAAGTACAAATGCATCTCTCCATTTTTATTTATTGTTTTATTTTTATGTGCAATGGTTTTCTTTAAACTAAGTGTGCATTATAGACATTGTCGCGATTCATCAGCAAATTGTCTCTTTGCAACAAAATATCACATTTGCTCTCACTTGCAATTTACACAGCTTCACTGTAAAACTGTTACATTAGATCAAAATAGTTATCTATGCCTAGATCCATCATTAGAAACAGTGAAATAAATAAAACTATGACTTCACATGGAACCTGTGTGTCTGCTTGCTTATTTATTTTGCAAAATAAATCAAACTACATGGAGTATGTGTTTCTATTTACTTATTTATATATGTACGCATGTATAAAGTTCTACTAGCTAGTTCTAATTAGGGGAAAAATGACTGCCTAGTATATAGGAATATACATGCAATAAAAGCCATTAATTTCTTGTGATTTAATTACATTCCCATTATAAATGAAGGCATACCTCTCCACCTTATAGTACAGAGAGAAAATCATTGACAGAAACATTTCATTGGCTAAAGTAGTTACCAAAGCTGAAGATAAAAAAGTAGAGGACAGTGTTAAACAATAGCAATAAGGTACAAGCAGGAGACAGAGTCCATATGACTCGAATATGACTGTAACTCCCCAGGAAATGCCCTCTACCACCTATCCCTCCACTGTCACTAAAGAATGTGTCCTCACTGCACTTTCCAGAGTTAAACACACGGCAGCAATGAGCCCCGATAACATCCAGGGATGAATCCTAAATAGTTTGAAACATAACATGTCAATCCCAATAGAATCTCTATTCATCCAGTCTTCAGACAGGCTTTGTCCTTGGGGAATGCAGGACTGCAACGTTAATCTGTCTAGTCAAAGGTGGACCATCAACAGACCCATGGAACTATAGACCCATAAGTTGGACTAGTCATATGCAAGGACATGGAAAAGTTATCATGGATCTAATAAATAAAGACATAGGAAATCTTCAGACACTGGACTCCTCCCACTTTGATTTCATCAATGGTAGGTCATACCTTCTAAACCCAGTGGACTACTTTGAGAAGGCCAGTTGAGCCACAGATGATGGGCAAAATAGTACATACTGCCTACCTCAACCTGGCAAAGGCATTTAACACAATACCTCACTTGAGTATTATAGACAAACTCACAAATTTCAACATAAATCTCTATGGAGAGTCAAATGGCCCATGGATAGCACATATGAAGTTAGGGTGGGAGAATCCACCTCCATCAACAGGCCTGTTACTCATAATGTTCCACAGGGTTCAGCACTAGGACCTCCACTGTTTGGAATACACTTTTCTGAAGTCATAGCAAATATAGAGGGTCTTTGGATGACCATATTTGCTGATGACTGCAAGCTGGGTCCAATGATTGATTCCTCCAATGGTGTAAATATTCTTGAGGAGAGTCTGAGAGACAAGTAACTGGTGCCAGAACCATAGCCTAAAATTCCATGCAAAAAAAAAAATAATAATTTTTATACCTTTTAGGAAGATGACCACCCCTAGAAATTACAGTATTCATAGGATCATAGGATCATAAGAGATTACTAGGCTATTAACCCAGAGGTCATTTTAAGCCTAGCCGTTCCAACCCAATGTAATACCATAGAAGTACTAGTCAATACTCAAGACTGATTGGATTTACCAGTGACTGCTCATGTCTAGGAGGGTTGTAGGTGCTATCCCCAGTAAGAATTTATGGTACCCCATCCACTCATCCAGGTTCCTCTTGAGAAGTGTCATAAAGGTGCTCTTTTTCACATGAATTGGTAGGCTATTCCAAAGATGCAGCAGTCACTGGGAGATAAATCTGTCCCTCCATCATGTCCTATTTAAGTCACAGGCCATATTTAAGTCCCTGGAATGGGTAGCCCTAGACCCATTTGATTTACGGATATACAGTAAGGTCATTAGGTTTGGGTTTTGGGTTGCTCTATAGGCCAGGCATAATTCTCCCCCTAAGAAGTCTATATGATACAGGGTACAATGGCAGGGTCTTTAGTCAGTTCATGTAAGGCACATGCTAGAGGTCTTGACCTTCTTTTTTAGAAACTTCTGAGGTCCCCTAATTGCTACAGGTGCTTAGTATGGTACATACCGAATGGGGCATTATACTAAATCATGGGCCCGATGAATGCAGAGTATAGGGGGGTTATAACTTCTTTTGCACTTGAGGCAATGCCTTTCCTAATCAAGTGAGCAATGTGGGAAGCTTGCCTTACAATGGTAGACACATGGTGGTTGAAGTTAAGGTTATGGTCAACCTGTGATCCCAGTTCCCTTACCACTTCATGAGTAATAAGGGTATTGTTGTTGATTTGATAGTGTGAATTGACACTGTTTGTGCTGAAGGGAATGATGATGCATTTTTTTGCATTCACTTTGAGACAGTGACTAATACACCAGTCGTTGGTCTGTGTGAAACCCTCCTTGAGTACACTGACATCATTTGGGGATTCAATGATTGCACCTAGTTTGCAGTCATCTGCAAACTTGGTCAGCCACAACCCTTTAGTTTTGACCTGAATGTCGAGAAGTATATACCAAACAGTAGGGGATCCAACACTGACCCCTGTGGCACACCACTGCTAACAGGTTAACAGATCTGCTGGTTGATGTGGAGTCACCGACTTTGATAGCGTGTGTCTGGTTTATGAGCCAGTTGGCAACCCATTTTACAACAAAGGGGTTTACATTCAGTTTGCTAAGTTTATCGGTAATGCCTGAATGTGGGATCGTGTCAAAAGCCTTTGCCAAGTCAACATGTGCTGTGTGCACAGATTTGCCCTCATCAATGGCCTTGGTCACACTTTCACAGTAATTGACCAGATTTAACATGAGGGATCTGCCCTTCATGAAACCGAATTGGGCAGCATCCATGGTTTGGAGGTTATCTATGTCTTTATTTATGAAGTCCATAATGATACATTCCATTGTTTTACAGATGAGGCTGGTCAGGCTTATGGGCCTGTAATTCTCCAGGTCTGTTGCTAGGCCACCTTTGTAGAGGGGATAAATATAGCTGTTCTCTATTTCTCAAGAACAAAGCCTGTGATTAGGCTATGAATGAAAAGGGTACTTAGTGGTGATCTTAGTTCATGTTTTAGCCTGTTTAGAAGACAGCCTGGAATGTCATCTGGTCTCATAGAGACCGTGTTCTTTGTCTTGGACAGGGCTTTGAGGACCTGCTCTTCAGATATGTGGGGGGGGGGGGTTGGTGCAGGGTTTGTTGTAAATTAGGAGGGGATAAGGGTGTGAAATCTTCGCCAAACTATCGGCTTGCAGATTTGCTATCTCTGTGGGGTCAGTGTGCATGAAACCATTGGCCACCAGTTCTGCACATGCTTGGGTCCTACCCTTTAGGTTATGTACATAGCTGTAAAAGGCCTTATGGTTATCCTTGGCAGTACTTGCTAGGTTTCTGTCAAAGTGGCTCTTGGAGGATTTGACAAGTTGTCTTATTTGCCTGTTAAGGCTGAGGAGGGTGCTTTTCCATTGTTGGGTCTTTGTCTTTGTTTTGTTGGACAGCAAATTTTTGCATTTATGGTTGAGTATGTTGATGCTGGAAGTCCACCATGGCAGCTTGATTTTACTCAGGGCTCTGGCTTTGATTCTATCTGGTACAGGGCTTTAGTTTAAGGTCTGGCGTAGTTACCACTTTTAGCTTGGAGTGGGGCTTGGAATGCATTTATACCTTCACCTAGGAGGGTATAGTTTGCCTTGGTGAAGTTTTTAGTCTGATTTAACCCTTTGTGAGTTCTGGTGTTAGTGTCAGTTTGAAGGTGACTGATTTGTGGTCAGTTTTAACTAATGAGTGCCAACAGTTGCAGCAGCGCACCTGTTTGACATGTTGGTGAGGCCAGATCTAGAATGTTCATTCCTCTTGTCAGGGTATGGACTATTTGCTCTAGGGCATTTAAATTCACAAAGTCAAGGAACTTTTATGCTAGCGAGTTTTGGCTACAGTAGGTCTCACAGTTGATGGTGGGGTAAAATAATCCCTCATAATCAGTGTGTTTGGTAAAATTTGGATTGTTTTCAGTTTTGTTAAGTAGGCTTCATGGGTGTCTTGACCCATGGAGGGGGATCTATTAGCTGGTTAGGACAAGAATGGGGGTCTTACCCACCATATCCTGGACCTGGAGTAACTCCATGGAGTTGTCCAATTTAACTAGATGGGAGGTGAATTTATCTCTAATATAGATTGAACCACCACTTCCTTTGTTTTTTACATGTTCATTTTGTGGTCTAAAGGTGTGGAAGGCATTCTAGCCTTGCAGGGCTGAGGAGTAGATCCAGTGGTAAGGGACTTGAGAACTCATGTTGACAGTAACCTGAACTTTGATCAACATGTGTCCATGGTGTTGAGAAAATCCTTCTATGAGGTGCAAGTTAAAAGTTATGGCATGGCATCCAGATCTAAGGAGATCATAGTCTCACTATGCTCAGCCCTCATTAGAACAATAATCGAGTACATTACACTTTTCAGCATGTACCTGACCGGGCATTTGCAACAACTATAGTGGCCACCGAGATTCCTCATTAAAAGAATACAGGGTGTAAATAGCATGTCCTGTGTGGACCACCTCAAACCCTTGCCACTGTAGGTTCATAGGTTCATAGATTAGTACTAGGCTAACTGCCCTTGCAAGCCATTTTAAGCCTAGCCAATTATCCCTTGTGAGACTCAAATCCTGTACCTTGTGTTTGTAAGGCAAACAACTTAACCATTACACCACCCTCCCAACCCACTCAGTCTTCTACAGACTACTGAGGGGCGATCAATGCCTAACCTACAAGGCATTATCTGATCCAGCCCTGATGGATCTGCTACACATCCACAGAACAAACAGCACAAGAATTACCTTATCTAAACAACTAAATCTCACCTGTGACATAACCAAATCACATTGGAGGAACAGGTGTGTGTTTGAGAGATTACCCTGTCTCTGGAACAGACTCACCATTTATGCGAAACAAAGATCTTCTTTAAACCAATTCGGATGACATTTAAACTGATAGATGGGAAATCATAAATTCACCCCTGCTTGTCACCTGTGGCCTTTATGGACAGCAGCAGCCTGTAGATGCTCTAAGGCACAACTGTACACCAAAGTCACTCTAGTCCTTGGGCATTGATTATTAAGAAAATTGGGGCATGAATACCTAGGCTTAAAAAGGCTTTAGGGCCATTAGCCTGGTAACCTCGTATGAGGATTTCTTTTAGTCAGAGCAAAAGATGATGCAGGATGCAGCTGAAGAGAATATGTCACAAGAAGATGTTCAGAAACTTTTCACAGAATGCCTGCAGCAAATGCAGAACAAAGAATACACTCTCGGTTTAGAAGA
Organism: Protopterus annectens; assembly: GCF_019279795.1. Lineage (NCBI taxonomy): Eukaryota > Metazoa > Chordata > Ceratodontiformes > Protopteridae > Protopterus > Protopterus annectens. The sequence goes on from NC_056751.1 coordinate 249,424,642, forward strand.
AAATGATCTAAGGTGAGAATTGCTTGATTTAATAGAGGTGGATAAACATAATAATAATAATGAAAATAGATTACAGAAAATCAGTCAGACCCAAAATGTTAAGAGCTCTGATTAAACAAATGAACACAGAATTAAATCTTTCAACAAAAATGTGTGTACTATACAGAAGTAAAAAGGCTATATTAATGCACAGCCAAATTAATAAAAGATAAAGTGCTACCACAAAAATACAGGGCAATAAGTGCAAAGAAAGGAAGAACTCAAATGCCATCAGGGAAGTGTCAAACAGAGAAAACTGTAAGGCAATTAAGGCAAGGTGTCATTGTTAGAAGTCAACAGAAGAGGGAACAGATCAACTAAAATACTTATAAAGGTAGATCTGATAAAACAGTGGGCAGAATCAGAACAGACCAGGATCTATAGTACACTATTGCAAATAAGAAACTAAAGATATCAGCACTGGCAGAAGAATTTGAAGATATGGTGATAAATATAAAGGAAAAGTATAAAATAAGCAATTCATTCATGGCCCAAAAAGTTTTACAGAGAATTGGGAAACAAGCCAAAAGGAATAGAAACACCACCAGAAAAGAAAAAATATGCACATTTTGGAGAAATATCTATGAAGGGCCTGTGTAACATAGCAAAGATATTGAATGGAAGAAGTAAAATAAATAATAATAAGTTAAAATGTACAGGACATGAAATAGAATGAAGTAATGGCCACAGAAAATTAAACAAAATTATGAATACAATAATACAAGGTGTAAAATCCTGCCTTATGCACAGCGCCTTAAAGTCCTTTCCCTCTACTCAGTCTCCTATAGATTGCTGAGGGGTGATCTATGCCTGACTTACAAGGCATCCATAAACCTCAGACTTATGAATCTCCTACATATTTGTAAATGAAAGAGTACCAGAAATACATGGTCTAGAGACCTGAATTTTTTTTTCTGACATAAAAAGAACATGCTGGAGAGACAGATATGTGTCCCAGAGATTGCCCCTCCTATGGAACAATCTCCCCATCCATGTGAAACTGAGTTTGTCTATTACGCTGTTTAAGCACAACCTAGACAAGTGGATGGGAATATGAAATTTACACCAGGCCTGGCAACTATGTCCCTTATGGTCAGAGGTATCTTACAAATGCCTGGCCCTCAGTGCCTATTTGGATGCAGGATATCATTATTGTTTTGGGAAAACTTGGACAGGCTTTAAAGGCCCCTTGGGTCATTATCCTAATAACTGTCTATGAATCTATAAGAAAAGCTCCTAATCCTGGGAAATCCCCAGGCCCAGATGCAGTACCTAATTTTTGGATTAAAGAAATAACATCTTTAAACCAAGATTTAACCCTGAATAAGAACTATTTATATGCACATCCCAAACAGACACCAACCTGATTAACAGGAAAAAAATGATACTCCTCCTTCACAGTGAACCTGCAAGTTATCCTAAAAACTATAGACCAATAAATTGCCTTCTGACAATGTATGAATTATATGATAGAATCGATGCCAACACAATTTATAGTCATAGAAGAAAACTCATTCATGGCAATAAAACAAAAGGGTAATACAAGAAACTGGAAAGTCAAAAAGAACAAAGGATCATTTGTTTTTAAATAATGCTCTAATGAACAGTAAAAAGGGAAATAATCTAAGTATGGCATGAATAGATTACAAAAAAGCATTTGAAAGCATCCCACAGTCATAGCTAAATGTTATTACCTCATTCTACCTAATACAGGGAGAACATTTGAGAAGGCCAATCAGCATAGTTTCTGCTCATCCTTTCTCTCTTTCCACTTAAAAATAAATAAATAAATACATTTTCTAAGCTTGTTTCCTGCCTTTCCTGTGGGTAGTCTAGTCTGAATACAGATTTGCTATGTCCAGGACTATTTGTGGGCTTCTAAGCCCCCAAGCCTTTCTGTGTTGAGGGGAAGTCTTCTAGCTTAATTTTGTTTCTTAGAACTAGCCAGTTTTTTTTGTTTCAGCACTCAAGTCTGTTTCTTTGAGCTCAGCACTTGTTCAGAACTTATTGTAAGCACTAAATAAGCTACTAATTACTACAACACTCAACTTTACTCACTGTCTAGAGGAAAACAGTTTCTGGTACTTAACAAATAAGCACCTATCCAGGCATGTCTAAGGGTCAGCTCCCGGTGTTTTCTCCTGTCTACCTGATGAATCTGGGCATCTTGGGGCAATGCAGCAATTGCCTCATGTACACAGACAACCCTCTCCTCCTACCACCCAGCACTACAACCTGTGAGATATGCACTTATATAGCCAAACTGGAAGCAAAGCTCTCTTCACCTAAGACTGGACTAGACAGTCAAGCGGAGAAGGTAAATACTTGCACAACACCACACTCAGCACATAGTCCCTGAAAACTTACACCAGCAAAACACACACATAGAAACACAAAACACACACCTACATTTGTGGAGGTACTCAGTAAAAACTTGCCCAAGCAACAGGGACCTCCAAAGCAGAAACACAAGCAACCTCCACCCCCCCCAACACAACCCAAATGACACATAGCCCACAAACTCAGTGTGCCACTCAACCACAGACCATAAGGCATAACAATGTACCCAACACTCTAGTCATAGGTTACTCTATAGTCAGGCACACTGATGTTCCACTCACCAGGCTAAACAAGGAGAAAGTTACTGTCAGCTGCCTGTTGGGTGCCAGGATCCGCCACATAACGCATGCACTCCTGTCACTCCAAAACAAGTACAAATATGACTGTGTCATTGTCCATGTTGGTGTGAATGACCTGAGATGTACCTCCCTGGACTACATGAAAAGGGACATGGAGGAGCTGTCTGATCTTGTAACCCAGGCAGGTATGACCCTAGCCCTGAGTAGCATCCTGCCATCACCCACATTTGCGGAGGCTCTCATTAAAAATCTGCCCAAGCAACAGGGACCTCCAAAGCAGAAACGCAAGCAACCTGCACCCCCCCAACACAACCCAAATGATACATAGCCCACAAATTCAGTGTGCCACTCAACCACAGTCCAGAAGGTATAACAGCGTACCCAACACTCTAATCATAGGTGATTCTATAGTCAGGCACACTGATGTTCCACTCACCAGGCCAAACAAGGAGAAAGTTACTGTCAGCTGCCTGTCAGGTGCAAGGATCCACCACATGACGCACGCACTCAGGTCACTCTACAAGTACAAATATGACTCTGTCATTGTCCATGTTGGTGTGAATGACCTGAGATGTACCTCCCTGGACTACATGAAAAGAGAAATGGAGGAGCTGTCTGATCTTATAGCCCAGGCAGTTATGACCCTAGCCTGAGTAGCATCCTGCCATCACCTAGAATGATACCACAGTACAAGGACAAAATGATTGACTTCAACAATTGGCTAAGCTTCTGGTGTCATTCTAAGGGTATCCAGTATCTGTCTGCCTGGGATGACATGATCGACAAACCACGATGCTTTGCCAGAGATGGCCTGCACCTGTCGCCCCTGGGATTCCAGATACTGGCTAAGGCTCTAGCCACCCCTATAGTGCCTCTTTTTAGGCAAGGTTCAAATGATAAATTCACCACCGTAACAGATACAAGTAAGAAGAATCTGAGGGTATTACTACTCAATACTAGAAGTCTAAACCTCAAAATGTAATCACTCGAGGCACTCTTTAAAATGGAGAAAACAAAATTGCCATTGATTTTAAAGACAACCACAAAGCATTCTATAGCTATGTCAAGAATCAGATCTGCTCTGAGTTACAGCACAATGGCACTAAATATACAGAAACAACTGATATTGCCAACATCCTGGCAGATAGGTTCAGTGCTAACTTTACCCCCCTGTCGTCCCCTAAAGGGCCCATCTTTATACCGGAAGAATGCAAAGTTCCTGTTATAACAGCTGCACAGGTAAAAAACACACTATCCAAAGCCAAGAACACAGCATCCATGGGACCTGACAACATCCCAGGCTGTGTTCTACATGAACTACAGAACGAACTGGCATCCCACCTAAGTATCATGTTCAATCATAGCCTCTGCTCAGGCTATGTGCCCACTGAATGGCACACAGTGACAGTTATTCCACTCCACAAAGGGAGAGCCACCAAAGAACCTGGAAACTACCGCCCCATTAGCCTAACAAGCCTGGTCTGCAAGGCTATGGAACTTATCATCATGGAACTTATAAACAATGACATTGGTAATCTCCAAACTCAGGACCCAACCTGGTTTGGAGTTGTAAAAGGCAGATCATGCCTCCTAAACCTAATAGACTTCTTTGAAGCAGTCACCTAAGCTGTAGATGAGGGTAGGGTGGTTTACACAGCCTATCTAGATCTCGCCAAGGCTTTTGACACCATCCCCCACTCTGGAATTATAAACTCACTAAACTAAGTATAAATTCATATGTCACAAGATGGGTTGCCAACTGGCTCACTGACAGAACCCACACTGTGAAAGTAGCAGACTCCAAATGCAACTTCTGACCAGTGACATGTGGAGTACCACAGGGTTCAGTCCTGGATCCTCTCCTGTTTGGTATCTGCTTCCCTGAAGTACAGGCTAGCACAGAAGGTCTTTGGCTAATGAAGTTCGCAGATGACTGCAAACTTGGAGCCATAATCAAAACTCCAAAAGATGTGGACATCCTACAAAAGGGCGTCGCTGAGACAGATGCCTCGTGTCAAAGCCATGGCCTTAAGCTCAGTGCCAAAAAGTGCATTGTCATCCCTTTTTATAAAAACTCTGTACCCATGAACTACCACATAGGTGGTAGTCTACTTAACACCAAAAGTGTGATAAGAGACCTTGAGACACAGGTGGACAGTAGTCTCTCCTTTGATAATCACATTGCCACAGTAGTCAGGAAATCCTTCTACGTGGCACACCTCATTACAAAAGGTTTTTCATCCAGGAAAAAAGAGGTCATTGTTCCCCTCTACTTGTCACTCATTAGACCCATTATAGAGTACAATGCCCCTTTTGGTATGTACCTCACAAGACATCTACAACAATTGGAAAGGCCACAGAAATACCTCACAAAGAGGATTACTGGCCTCAAACAGATGCCCTACGCAGACCGTCTCAACAAACTGCAGCTTTACTCTGTCACATATCACCTACTCAGAGGCAATCTCTGCCTAGCACACAAAGCTATATCAAACCCAGAGCTTTTACATATGCTCCACTTAAAGAAATCCCAATCCCTACGAGCTACATGCTCTAGGGACCTAAACCTTGTCACCACAATAAACAGAACATGCTTGAGGGATAGATTCCTGTCCCAGAGACTTCCCATACTCTGGAACAAACTACTTATCTATATCAAACAAAGCTCCTCATTTGCACTCTTCGAGAAAAATCTTGGTGATTGGATGGGAGATAGGAAATTCACCCCGGGGATCACATCTTTGGCTTTGCTCAACAGTGGCACAGAAAAATAATTTTCTTGGATGGCGAAAGACAGGGTACCTTTTGGCTAGGCTTACATAGGCCCTAGGGCCAATAGCCTAGTACCTAGCTATGAACCTATAAAGGAGTGCTTACAAATGTATAAGATACACCCTATATTGATCAGTTACATTACAGTGACTCTGAAAAAGTGGCAATCCACTTTACAGCTAAGCCATGATAAAGGATGAATTATTATCCCAGGGATAAAAATGCAAAGGATGATATTCCAAGCTTAGTCTCTGTCACTGCTGCTGTTTTGTCTCGCCCTTAACCCATTAAGCTGTCTACTTAACAGATTAGGTCATGGCTACAATTTGCTCCCAGAAAACAACAGTGTAAAGACTTCTCATCTTCTTTTTTTTGTGAATGATTTAAAATTGCATAATTCATCAGATGAGGAACAGAAAGCACAAATTCAAGTGGACAAAGCTTTCTCATATGATATAAGAATATAATTTGGTCTTGATAAATTTGCAAGAGCAACATTTACAACAGGAAAGCTGCAGCACCAAGAAAATACAGGAATGTGATTTAAAGGAACTTGAGCAGAAGGGAGTGCATAAATATTCAGGAGCTGGTGAAGGATTGACAATAAAACATGAAAACATGCCAACAAAACTCAGTAAAGAATAGTTCAGAAGATTAAAGTTAATAGTGAAAACAGCCCTGACATCTAGGAACAAAGTCCAAGCTATTAACCAGTTTGCTCTTCCTGTTCTAACTTACAGTTTTAGGTGATTGACTAGCCCGAAAAGGTATTAGATCAGTTAGACAGGAAAATAAGAAAAATACTTCATGCTTATGAAATGATATATAAGAATCACTGTATACCAAGAATATATATTCCTCGTTTTGAAAGAGGTATGGGTCTCCTCGAAAATGATTACATGTATTATCTGCAATCACAGAACTCCACACATATCTGCTAACCTCACAAGATCCAAACATAGTGAATGTTTTAAAACATGAGGAGAACAAGTCTAAGATGACTTCCCTACTTAGTTTAGCAGAAGCATATCTGTGTCAAGCGAGAATGTAAATCAAACCAGAAGTAGACAAAAATCAGGCAGAAATTGAATGTGTCATAAAACAAAAGAAAGAATATAAGGAGAAGGGTCAGATGAGAAGGGAAGAAATGTGGAAAAGGCATAAATATGGATGCAAGCATAGAAAACGCCTGGAACAACCCGTCAATTGGGATCTAATTCAGGAATGGTTAAGGACAGGTGAATTTCAACCAAAAGATGAAAGGAGACATAGACAAATGCCAGTTTTGTAAAACTGATCTGGAAACAGTCGCACATCTTGTTGCTGGATGGGATACACTAACGGCAGAAGGCCTGTATAATGAAAGGCATAATCATGTGGCAAGACTGCTGCACTGGGGATTGTGCAAACATTAGAGTACTGAAGTAGCTGAGAAGCACTGGACATGTGAGCTGCAAAGCATTATAGAAAATGATGAAGTTTATATCATATGGGATCACTCATTACCAACAGTTCAAAAAATAGATGTGAGAAAAACAAATGTAGTAGTCCAGGAAAAGAAGACAAAAGTAGCATTGATCACTGACAGCGCTACACCCAGTGATTACAGTGCATGTACAGAAAGACACAGAGTCATAAAACACCAGGATTTGCAGGAAGACATGAGGGCAATTTGAAAGAAGGATACTCTGACAATTGCAGTAGTAATAGGAGCAATGCGTCTCATAAAAAAGAATCTAGAGTTATATTCAGATATTCTACTAATACATGTAACTCTGTATGAACTGCAGAAGGAGTCAGTTCTGGGCACATTGTGGGTGCTGTGAAGAGCCCTTTTGGCTAACATCAAATATCGAAACAATACTAATTTCATAAACTTTAAACTTATGTTTACTAATGAATGGGGTCCATTGCCATCATGGTACTAGAAACACAAAAGGTTAAACCAGCAAATTAGTTGTATTAAGCCATGCTCGTGTGAACAAAATCTAGCCAGCTGTATGGCACATGCATCCACAGTAAAGTTATGCAATGTTACACTATTTAATTTTGAGGTCAAGGACATTTTCCTTATGTGGCTTTGTCAGTATCTATCCGGTATACAGCGGTTGCATTATTCTTTTAACTAGATTTAGCTAAATTGCCCCTCAGACCTCAACAATGGTGTCTGCTTTAGGGAGTCTTGAAGCACAAGCACCTACATGACAAACTTGGGGATACAAAATTAAAAGTGACAGTAGATGGCAGCAGATTAAGATGATCGAATACAACTGCTACAAGGCAAAATTAAATTGCTGTCTGCGGCAAAATTGCCAGACACTGTGCAGTCTGCATAATGGTACTAATCAGGGATTAACCATCAAAATCATATACATACCCATCTATAAACATAGCATCATTATAATTTAAATTCATAAGTATACCAATACATATGGTATATTTCCAGTCAATCAAGGACTGTTATTAAATAAAATGGGAAAAGGATGTTCTATAAGTAGAAAAGGAAGCTTGGAGGCAATACTAATCACTGTAATGTTACAGGAATTAGTGCTGCACTAAATGCCATGTCAGATGACTTAAAATTCCTACAAAGACATTCAGCTTTAGCTTTGAAACCCCAGCAGGTAAAGACACTACTACAGTAGGCTTTGAGAACAACCACCATTATATCATATCCTCATGAAGAAGTAGATGAGCACAATGAAAAACAGTAGTTCCATGGGACCAAATAACATCCTAGGATGTTTCACTAGTGCTGTACCATGTTCTCTTCTACTTCACGGTTTGTTCATAAGCTATGGCAAAGATCAAAAGTGGTTCCTATCTGCAATGAAGAATCTGCTGCTTCCCTGGTGACATATGGAACGAATGGTGTCACCAGTAAAATATGCAGGTAGAACAGGATTATTGTACTTGTTCAGGCAGACATGGGCGGCCTTCTGCATCCAGATAATAATCGTCCTGTCATTATGAGATAATATGTTATTGGATAGGATAGTATCATGGAATATCAATGAATACACATAAAGGGCAATTAAAAAGTCAATGAACTCAGATGTTGAAAAAAGCGATGCGATTTAGTCCTTACCAATATGGGGCAGCTTTGCCCCCCACCAGTTGTACCATCCTCTACTGTCAAATCAGACCACAAATCATAACTTTTAACCTGTTAGCATAAAAATCTAGACAAAGCCTAAAATAATGGGGGGACAAGGGCACAAAACAGGGATTTATTTTAAATATCGCTTTTATTAATTCAGACTGTTGCAACAGTAACAGATTTTTGCAGTAGCATGTATTTCCTGAAGGTTATGAAGTCAGAAACCCAAATGTATATCATTAATTAGTGACTTCAATCCTCAGTGATTTGCCAGAAAACCACACATTTTATGTGGAACAGACCTAATATTAGGCAAAGATCTGGACATTCTGCAAAAATATGGACATTTCAAACTTAAGCCAGAAATCATTCACATTCTCAATAAGACTGAAGGCTGAAGCAACTTCGGAGGCATCAGTATTCAGAAATTATGCAAAGAATCATATGCTAAAACTGAATGATGACCTGTATGTATGTATGTGTATATATCTATATCTATACATTTACATCCATTCATCCACAGCCCCTTTTTCCCATTTTGCACATGGGGTTGGGGTGTCACTTCAACAGTGACATTCATTTTGAGCCAAGGTTAGCCCTGCTGCAGTAGTTCATCTGTACCGCTCACTCACACACACACTCACTCACTCCACCTACTGCATGTCTTTGAAATGTGGGAGGAAAATGGAGCACCCAGAGAAAACCCAAATGACTGCAGGGAGGACATGCAGACCCCACACAGATGGCACCCCAGCCAAGAATCGTACCAGATAACCCCTTGCTGTAAGGTGACAATGCTAACCGCTGCACCACCACAACACCTATATATATATATATATATATATATATATATATATATATATATATATACATATGTAGATCCCAATCAGAATCTTTGAATTTTCAGAAAGTTGAAATTCATATGGTCAAGACCATATGAACAACTTTCCAAAAACTCGAACACTTCAGAAAAAAATGTGTGTGTGTGTGTGTGTGTGTGTGTGTGTGTGTGTGTGTGTGTGTGTGCGCATCTGCGTGTGCGTGTGCGTGTGTGTGTGTGTGTGTGTGTGTGTGTGTGTGTGTGTGTGTGTGTGCGTGTATGTATTTATTTAACTTATTGAAACCAAAAAGTAATTACTTTTAAGTCATAAATCATAAAGGACCAATACACATGCACACACACACACACACACACACACACACACACACACACACACACACACACACCTCTCAGCTTTCCCAAATTTGGGGGAACACATATGATTTGTTCCCAAACTTTTGTTCCATCCCTCCGAAATTTAGAAATTATTTTGAGTGAATAGTACCCACTATGAGTACCTTTTCCATAAATTATTTTTAGTTTGTCCATAATTCTGAGGTATATTTGAAAGACATGACACATACATACACACACAGATTGTGCTAACACATATGCAGCTATTTACCACATTAGAGGAGTGGGCCACTTTTTCCCTTTTGTCAGGCTCCAACTTGTTACAGAACAAAAAATTGAATTTATTACAGTCCTTTGCAAAAACTGTTTACAATTAAAAATGAATACATTCAGCAAAACAAATAAAATGTCTCTAACTGTCTAATCAATAAAAATGGTCTGTTGCAATGGATATGAACTTTCCCACCATCTCTGTTACATGTGTATTGGATATGGGCATCCTGAGGCAATATAGAAACTGTCTCATATTTACTGACAACCAATTAATTCTTAAAAAAAACTGATATGGTATATGGGGGATGTATTTACACAATGTCACTGGAGGCTAAGCTCTCACATAAAAGCACTCCTGATGTCAGTAAGGTTGTCAGTAGTAAACACACTGCACCAATCACACATAATTCAAGGCAGCCACATAGACTAACATATGCCGAGGCATTAAAATTTAATTTACCTAAACCCCAGAGACCTCCTAGGTGAAATACACGTAACAAACTCTCTCTCAGCAACCCTGAAAGCACTTTTTTCAAAATCACACCCACATCAACCCATACAGCCACATATCATGGAGTCTCTGTTCCTAACCAAATTAGGCAAGCCACCACACAATCCAACATTCTAGTCACTGGAGACCCCATTGTGAGATACACAGATGTCCCTCTCACCAGGCTGAGTAAAGAGAAAGCCATAATCAGTTGCTTATCAGGGGAGAGGATCCACCACATTA